>NC_086286.1:89950045-90185045 GCF_963924245.1 Chroicocephalus ridibundus
GTCGTCTTGAAAACTGCCTTGAAAATGGTTGCTAGGTATTTTTTTTTGTCTTTTTCATTTTGGCGCTATCATCTTAGATTCTGAACACCATTTAAAAAAAAAAAAAGTAAGGATTGCACCGTAAAGATGTGATCTTTTTTTAAAAGTTGTTCCTAAAGCAGTTAGGTCATTGAAATTCTAACTAGATCACAAGTCACATTATGCTTAGACTTGATTCAATTTTCAACATGTTTTCATGATGACTATAATCAAGTTTTATATTACTGTTACTGGGAATTTTCTATAATGTAAAGTTGTTTGTGACTCAGTGCGCAAAACCTTAGCTGGTGATACAAGGTTTAAAGCTTAACTTTTTAAATAAAATCAGTTTGTGAAAAAGTGGTAAAACACCCATAGCAAAATTCGAAAGTTAGTGGTAATCATAAAGCAAAATGTTCTTGTCTAGTAGTTTTATTTTTAAATAATTCATTTTGCTAAGATTTTATGTTAACAAATGTACAGACCAGAGTTTTAAAATGATTTATCTAATTGATTCCTTTTGTTACCTGGCTAGCAGGGAAAAGGGGTCGAGGCCGGTCCTGACCTGTTACAATGAAGACTGACTTGCTATGTGGGATTACACCAGAAGCTTGCAGTGGAGTAATGGTAAGGATATCAAGCAACCTTAAGTATCTCAGCTGTATAGGAGCATATTCTGTTGCAAAAGACCTTCCTGCGAAGATCATGGATTCAAATATGGGACATTTGAACTAATACTTGGACTTTGAAATGAATTTCTTTAACAGTTTTCTCTGCAGTGCAAGTTATTAAACTAAAGCTACTCTATTTCCCCAATGTGTTCAACAAAATCCTTAACGTCTAGCATGGTATCTTAATAAAGAATAAAGTTGTTCTTTAAAAAATCTGCTTTAAGTAGATTTTTCCCCCAAGTTTTCTTAGTTAAGGATTCCAAAAGTGGTATTCACAAATTCTTGCATTTAAATTTTTATTGCAGTGGTATAGATGAATACCATCATTGGTATCCTTAAATTTTATTTCTGCTCATGAAGGTTAATCATGATTGTTTATATAGTAATCACTTATGAATTGTGTTCAGATACAGCAGTTTCAGGTGTAATCATCAGAGCTGGTTAGTCAGGCATTCCAGATAGTGGTTCTTTTCAGAACCTTTTTTAAAGGGTTGGTTAACTACCTCAGTAGCAGAGGATTGAACTATACCCTGTCTGTACTGTACATAGAAAATCTTTGTAGATAAAAGCAAGGCTTGTTTAATATGATATGAGGGTAAGATTATAATATACCAAATGTAACATTCTTAGTTGCCTTTAGTTCCAGAGGCTTTGTAAGACTTCCTCATGACCATCATAACAGGCCTTGCTTTTGTCGTATTTTGTGGCTGAAAAAGCAGCCTTGCTTCTTCAGATATTGTAGTTATTTGGATGTATAATAGTTTAGCAAGATGTTACTTTTGTAAGACATCAGATGTTCAAAAAAAGTGCATCAGCAACTTGTACTAAATACTGCAGTGTCCCTTTATAAAAGGTCAGACTAAAACTGACAACTGTACAGTGAAGCCTGACATTTGGATATTTTGAAGTTTTTCATAAATCATAGAATAGTATATGGCTGTAGTTTAGCTTTTTAGGTAAAAGGTATGTTTTCATTAGTGCATTTCTTATTGCTGATCACTGTAAAAACATGTGGATCAGCTTTCCATTTCTCTTGCGCAGATCATGATAACCTGTAGAGTAGAGTAGAGTACAATCATTTGTGCTATGTTTTTAATTTTCTAAAGCACCTTGATGACAGTGAGTGTTCAGTGGTGAAGCATCCTCTATTGAACCACCCTTAAAAAAGACAAAAAAAAAAACAACAAAAGAACCTTGCCAAGTCCAACTTCATATAGGTAAAAGGTAGATAAAATTATGACTTACTTTGGACTTGGCATAAAGAGCTTCCCTTAACCCCCTGCCCAAAGGGATACTGCAGTTATACTACATACCCATAGGCACCACAATGAAAATTGAAGCTTATACCTAATTAAGGTTTTATACACACCAGTTCCCCCAGTAAATGCAAATTTTAACAAAATTAGACATGTCATATGTTGAAAATGCTCATGGCAAACAATCATTTTGCATTCCTGCAAATAAAATTGTTTTATACTGTAAGCTGGAGGCGAGTGTAACTTATTTTTGTAATAAAGTTTTTATTTTTTTTATGTGTCATTAATATAAATGTGTGTTAGTACAGAGATCTTCTGGTTAAAAACTTAGAATCGCACACATTTCAGTATGTTTACTTGTATTTACATAATTTCTAGAATAGTGGTTGCCAATAGCCTGTATGTTTCACATTAATTGATTTTTTTTTTTTGTTATCTTAATAAACCATTTTAGTATGTTGTATGTCAATTACTGGGATAGCTGGGACATGAAGTGTAATTTTAAATTGTCAAGTATTCATTGGAATATGTAAATGTGCCTTGCCAGTTTTGAACTTTAAGACAAAGTAAGTGAGTGATGGTGAAATGAGTAGTCAATGCGTAAGAGACATTTGCTACCACGGTTTCATATACTGCCCTTGCTAAAGAAAAATAGCTTTTTTCCTCAAATTTGAGCATAAAAATATACAGTTGCGTTAGCTTCTGAATTTTCAAATCTAGTGATAGAATATTAGGCTTATGGAAAGTGGGTTTGCTAATTGTAGCCTTAAGTATAATTTTGAATTTCAATGTAATCCTTGGTGCTGGCATTCCCAGTGCCAAGGAGCTTAAATGCTCCCTTCAAAGAGGTTGCCATGCCTACTGGCACTTTTACTGTCATATGGTTTTATAAGGAACACTGTCAAGATGTGGAAACCAATTTTGAACTTGCTATAAAATGAAAACGCTGGGGGCTGTAGGAGAGGGGGAAGTCCTCAGAGTTCTTAATCTTGAAATCTCTCCATTGCTGAAAAACTGAAGACACTTGTGGGATCACAAGTGCTAGTGACTAGTTCTTAGTCTGGAAATATGTCGGGGTGGGGGTAATATATTTATGGAATTATAGCCGTTGATGGAAGTGCATAAAAAAACTTGCTATTGAGGCACTACACGTGTTGAAATTGTGGATCATATCCTTAATTTCAGCTCTGATAAAAGTATGGGGGACTACTGTTAAACAATGTTTTTTAAAAAAAAAAAAAAAAGCAAAATTGACAGGAAAGTGTTTGTTTTTAAGGGAATGGCAAGCAATGGTGAGTGAGCAAAATACCAAGATCTTGACAGTGTTCCCTCTAATTATGAACTCAAGCCATTATAACTTTTAAAATTAAATATGATTTGCACTGTTCTGATATTGGTGCAGTTTTTTAGCAAAATGATCAGAAAACTAAATTGCATGTGGTGATTAACATTGTGGGGAAAAATCAAAAAAATGTTATTTTCAAAGCTTTAAATTTGATTGTGTAAAGAAAAACAGTTCCTTATTAAGCGGAAATACTGGTGAGAATGGGCGAGTGCATATATACATCAGTTTGGTTGCACTTGGGTGTTGGTAAACTTGAAATGTTCTACAGCAATAACGCATCTCATTCGGAGTGCTTTGGTGACAAATGGACATAAACCACACAGTTCTTTTTGGCATATTGAAGGCAAGTGTTGACTTAATGTATTATGCTGCCTCTGTTTATTCTCACTGGAGGCTTTCTTTACTGAAACGCCTGTAAAGATTTGAGTATAAGCTAGCATAGTTCCACATTGGTTTGTAATGTGTTAAATTTGAAGCCTAGTTGAATTTAATAAGAAATTGGAAGCTGCTGCTGCTTAACACTTCTGGTTTATAAACACTCCAATACATAGCTTTTTTTAAAGTATACTCTTGTTTTAATATTCATTTTTGTTTGAAGGGTTTCATATAGGACATACAACTGTACTTTTTTTTTTTTTTTTTTAGTTTTTAAAGAGGAGATTTGTTACGACCCAGAAGGCTGTTATTACAGATACTAAGACCAGTTTCTGAATTTCTGCGTTGTACAACTTACCTAAATACTGTCTTAAACTGTAAAATAAGGAATATTAATTCTATTCTTGTTTGGGGTGAGGGGTATGACCCCCTTTATAGTGTAAAATAAACTTAGCCTCCTCTGAAGGTAGGATTCCCAACGTAATATTTCAGGATAGAAATGTTATATATGGCGGCAACTTTTTTTTCCCTTGTGCCTTTGATAATTTTTTAGAGGCTTCTGTTCAGCCTAGCAGTTATTTTGATGCATCCATACATCAGTGAGGGGAGAGGTTTGTTTTAAGAAGTAAAACTGAAAGGCAACATGGACATAAACACATGTAACATCTCCTGAAAAGAGTGTGTTCAAATTGATGCATTCCACAAAATTAAAACCGTTATTCCCTCACTTGTAGTAGTGAAAACTTAGCGGGAAATGTTAATTGTTTAAAATGGAATAGCAAGTTTTGGAAGTAGGCAATAAGGCAATAAACTTAACAATGTAGTGTTCTGAGAATTGAAATCGGTAAAGTTGGAGCTTGAGTTTGTGTTCATAGCCTGAAGCTTATGAATCCCAACTTTGGCTGTGATGGACTTAAAAGTCTGTCTTCGCCGAGTGTCTTGCTGAATTAATTCCAGCACCAGCATGTGACATCTCCTGGCTGGAGCTAGCTAGTTGCGTTAGTTGGGCAGAGGAAACACCAGATTGTACTTTGTCATTTGCTCTGTCAGATAAAAATGGTATGTGGCAACAGGAGAGGAAGTCGAGCTGAAGATTCCTTGATCATTAATATGGGGGGGGAGGAGGAGAAGGAATAAATTATTGTTACTTTACAGCCATCTAGTGCAAACAAACATAAAGCTTCCTAGAAGCTCTGATGCTAAACTTCTTTGCTGGGAGACCGACTTTCACATAGTCATCTGGTCAACACTTTGCAAGTGTTTAATTATACTTATTTGTCTTATAAAATCCACAGCATGAAAGAGTGACTTTTCTTTGGTGCTCCTTAGCCTTGAGTGTTACTATAGATAGGTTGAAAAGTGCCACTAGGACTAGCTTGTTAGTTTACTCGAAATTTGGAGAGAAGGGTGATTGTCTCCTGTAATATCTTTTTCTTGCCAACTGGTTACTAATTTTTTCCATGAACACTTACATTTTTGAACGGCCAGCTCTTGAGTGGATATTGCACAGCTGAGCTCATCTGGAAACATTGGGTTACATTGATTATTTAAAGCTATCTTCATGAAAGCTTCTTTAAATAATCAGACTTCCAGGTACATGATAAAAGCTTTTTTTGGGTGGGGGCTGGGGGGGGAAGCATCTGTGACAGTTTAGAAAGGAAAACACAGTTGTAATGTATAGGTGATTGGTAATTAAATACAGCTTGAATATTTAAAGTTTGAATCGCAAGATACAGTTCGGTTCCAAGAATGTTCATGAAACGTAGTGTCTACTCCAAAGCCAGCACTTAATTTCTAACGGTCATTTAGGTAAAACTTGTGCTGTCAGAAATCTGGGTTCCCTCTAGTCTCATATATTTGGCTGCTTAGTAACGATAGTTCACTATCTCTGTTTGCGCAGTTAGTGTTATAATACAGTTTTACTTGTTTTGATCACTAATGTGTAGAAAAGACATTGAATCTTACCGCTCATTTTCTTTGCACTAAGGAAGTTATGAAATGCATTCTTAGTTCTGCTACGCAGCCAGTAGAATAGCCTATGGCACTTCACTGCACAGAAGATAATGGTAAGTAAAAATAGACATTCTAGTACTTTAAATGACTTGCAGTATCTGAAACCCAACTTCAGTAGACTGTTTAATTGACTCCTCATCTGCAGTTATTAGGGAGGTTGTGGGTTTTAGCTCTTTAATTGTAGTGTGTCCACTTCAATGCGAAATGAATGTTGAGTGTAATTTGACACTGTTAATGTTAAATACTTCAGATCTAAAAATCTCTGAAATGCTTCATAGATCATCCGGTGTGTATTTTTAAACTGATGGGTTAGCAGTCATAGTAGTTCAAGGGATTTTCCATTAATACAGTCAGTTATTGAAAGCCAGGAATTGAATATATCAGGTACTGGGTTCCTCGTTTCAAGTGTAGCATTTCCAGTATTGTTCTGCTATCTAAAGTAACATTTTACAGATATTTTTTTTTTCCTTTGTAGTGGAATGAAGAATGTACCTAATTCTGTCACTAGTAGGGTCTACTTAAAAAAATGTATCGCCAAACGTAGCTAATGGGGGATTTAAAAGCTTCCTCTGTGAGAGTTCAACGAAGGCAATTTTATAGATATTCCATTAGTAAATTAGGGCTTTTCTTAAGGTGCAATTTCAGCACACTTAAAAATGAAGCTCTGTATTAGAAAACACTGGTGAGAGCTAGTCTAAAATAAATTATAATTAATATTTTCATAACGCGGACGTATTACAATTAGAAGGTGAATTTAATCTTTAATACTACAGCATTTGAGATGGCAGATAAAAATATCTTGTCCCTGCATCTGGAAAAGCTGAAGTGGCTATTAAAGGATTGTTCTTGTTTCAGATTGTGGCCAAAGGCTTCCATCAGATAGTGCAATGAAACCTTTTTTTTTTTTTTTCTCCCCTCAGTGTGAAGTTGTTCTAACAAGCTAACCTGTTTCCAATCTACAGTTTTCAGCAGAATTCTTGAGTTTTGTGTATGTGCTTAAATTAATATTTTTAGCAGAAGACAAACCTCCAGTGACCTCACTGGTGTATATGTGAGTAGTACTTTACCAAGAAGTGGCCAATATGTAACTTTGACTTAAACTAGTCTAGTGAAACTGTCCTTTACTCATATTACCTACACTTTTACAGAAGTATGTTCATTTACACTTGCTTATGAATTATTGGGATGCTTAAAAGCTACTTTGAAGAGAAACACAGCATGTACATTGTTAAAATCTGCCAAATTTTGCAAATGAAGAAATAATGCTGCAGGTTTCGTACTAAAGGAAGACTAGAGTTGAATAAAAGGAGGAAAAAAATTGTCTTCTCTCACTGGAAGTCCTGAAGGTACCACAAGCTTTAGGCTTCAACAGTGAGTAAATGGAAGCTGTATTCATGTAGTTGAGTAATCTCTGCTGCCTTGCTCCACTATGTTTTCATAATGCTAACACAACCTCTCAGAAAAGTCTTTAAAAAAAATCTGTTATGGTATTAACTCCAGTGAGATTGATCTTCCAGTTGAAATTAGGAAGGATCCAGAAGGTCTTAAATCCATTGATTTGAAGTAACTTCAGTGTGTGTGTGTGGTGTTTTGCACTGTGGTTTTTGCACAGAAGTGATCTTGCAATGGGAATGGTGCAATAAATGGGACTTTGCATTTTTTTTAATGGTATACTAGTATGAAATATACAGAGTTTGGTTTGTTGATGTTTTGAGCCATTCCAGGTGGTCATGTTTCTGTCCAAGAAGACAATATTTGTATGGCACAAACTGATCACTAAGTGTCAGACTCAAGAGTTGCTTCTTTAAGGTAGTCAGTCTTTTCTTAAATCTTTTCTTAGGTTAACTGTTGAAATCAGTATGGATTTCTAACAGGAAGTACAGAGTTTTATTTTCTTAATAGCAGTATTTAAACTTTCACAGTTTATTGCCCTCAGTGTAACATTTCTAAAGAGTACTGCTTTCATTGAGTAATGAGCAAGGAGGAGTATACAGTTCAATGGTGAAAAAGCACTGCTGACTAAGCTTTTCCGAAAAGCGAAGCCTCCCAATTTGTAATGTGCCTTGAGGTGCATTAAGGTGTACTTGATATACAGGTACAAATGGCATCGAAGTAAATCGGGTAGTGGTCACATCTCAGCAAGGTTAGCTTAAACCGACTTCAGTGGTGGCCTGTGCTAAAGCAGATTATTTGGTGCTGAAGTATGCCAAAATGCTTCTGTATGTTTACTGTGGAATTAGTAAAGAACAGCTAGGATAGTAATCCAGTACAGCTGCAGGTAGATGATGACCCACTCCAATTTTTGTAGTCTGGAAGAACAAGAAACAGTGTCCTGGTTTGAGGTAAAACAGAACCAATTTTCCGATTTGTAATTTTACTTTTTAGCTGGGCCTCTTCTAACTGACTAAAGTCTGAAATTAACAGCATATTGTTCAGAAACTTTTCTCTCTCAGAGTGATAAGACCTGATTATACCAAGGAACGGTACGCACAGAGGCTCTTGCTTAGACTTATTGCTGTAACAACCAAGGTCAGCTAACTTCGCTGTTTGCCCCGTTAGAGGGTCAGAAGTGGAGAAGCGTAGAGAGGTCCCACCTGCAGGGAGGAGTGGATGGGACAGGTGACCCAAAACTGACCAACAGGGTATTCCATCCCATACGCATCATGCTCAGTATAAAAGCTGAGGGATCAAGGGGGCTCTGGCTCGCTTCAGTGGCCGTCTGAGGAGGACCCTGTCTGTTCGTCTGGCTTTGATCCCGATCTGAGCATTCCTGACTCTAGTTCTGGAATTCAGCTCCTGTCCGTCACTGACTCCAGTCTGGGACTTTGCCTGTGTCTGCTGGTGACGCGATCGTCATCCTGGGAGCTGGATACGGTTTTGTATATATTGTATACTTTTTTCTTTAATTTTTATTATTCTATTCTTATTTACTATTTTCTTATTTATTATTTTCATTAAAGTAGTTTAGTTCTTTTTTCTCAACTCATAAATCTCCTTCTCTCTTCCTCTCCTCTCTGAGGAGAGTGCGGGGGGAGGGCCATCTGTCGTTCTGATTGGCCAATCCGGCCAAAACCCCGACAGACAGTCACGCATAATGTGTTTTAAGCATCTGCTAAATTTCTAAGTCCTTTTGAAGTAACCTTTTTGTACTTTAATACAGGAAGATGAAAACATTAAGGTTCAAATTCTGTGTGCGGTTTTAAAGATAAAAGGACACAGTAACTTAGCAATTCTGGTTTTCAGATCAGATGGCTGGACATAGTTACAGCCCAGTAATCAAGGCGTGTATTTTAGAATCATGGTGAATTTTTGACTTTGTGAAGAAATGCCCTGCTATTAAACATATTCAGTATATCGTAGAATCCCTGTATCTAGCAAAAATGCATATATTGGAAAAAACCCAAACACAACAGCCCCTGCACCCCTGTCTGCGAAAGGTGTTTAGGAGAGGACTTGAATATGCAGCAGTTTCTAAGAGCATGCAGGGTTAAATAGGTGATAGGTGTTGAATTCTTAGATATGGGGCAAGTGAGATGAGTGATAATCTTGGAACTTCTGCCTTTATCACATTATAAATGATGCAGAGAGCTCAGATTTCACAAATAAACTAAGATTGTGTTTAATGTTCAGCTTAAAGAACAGACATGTTTTGACTTGGACATCTTGAAGGGCAAAAAGTATCCCTGTGAAAAGGAAAACTTACAGGGTCTTCTGTAAATATCTTTGTGTTTTTCTAAAGCAGTCATGACAACCAGGGAGGTCCTTCTTCAGAGGAATACTAAAAGGAGTGTATTTGTCTTATATTTAAAAGGTTAATTTAGGAGTGATAGAATCACAAGCACTCCCTGCTTGGGAAAGCTCCTAACAATGCATTTTCGTGTTTGCTCCATGAGAAAACATAAGGGGATGGAACAGCTGGGAAAAGAAATAGTCGTACCTGTGGGCACGAGACAGCCATTAAATATGCCTGAACTACACAACTGGCAAGCTTGTACTCCAGGCTTAAAGGCAAAATAGCCAGGGAGACAACCTGGCAAACTGCCACGTAGAACAGCACTTCATTATCTGTGTTACCACTTTGTAGGATCTTTGCTGCTATTAATCAGTCTATCCTTTTCCTGTGGAAGGTAGGCACACTCTTAAGTCAGGCACCATCTAGCAGCCGGAGCGCCATGTGAAGGGAATGTCAGTTGATGGATCTTGCCCAGATTCAAACATCAGGTTGAAAGCAGATACAGGGTCCTTGGATTACATGTCAAAAGGTAAGAAGAACTTGTCCTTGCTGCTGCAATTCTCAGGGCCACTTTATCTTGGTAGAAATTCCAGAAGAAAATAGTCTGGAAGTAGCCACGTAAGGGAGGAGGTTGCAAACACAGCAAAATATAAAAATGCTGGAAAAACAAAACCTTGTTAAAATGCCTAATGCTCTATTTCAAATGTCATGTTCTGAGAGGTGAGTGGTATCCTAGAGCTGGTGTTTGAAAACCTGCTGCTTTGAAGTGATGAACTAATAGTCTCAGCCCCAGGGAAGGAAGAGCCAGTCTTGAATATATCTATGTGTTCCAAAGATGGAGCCTTTTGTTCAGTATAGGTGACAAGTTCTTCCATTTCTTCTTACTTCTATAACATGTTTACCACTCACTGTCCTTAATAACCCCTTAAAGGGTGGACAAAATTAGGGTAATGAGAAAAACTGTTACTAATAGGGCCTGATGATGCCTCGTAATTGAGTGGTGCTTAAGGGAATGTGTTCATAGCAAAGCTTGCATGCAAAGTCTCGATTTGAATGTCGCTTCATGCAGGGGACAAAGTGAGAATAGGTGTTCTGCTTGTAAAGCTGGGGTGAATACCAGGTCAGCAGACCCTTTGCAGATTTCAAATTCAGGATGGGCCAAAGAGCTGCCAAGTACACCAGCTTCTTCTACAGACTTGTTTTTTTCTGGAAGAGCGTGCAATACAAGCCCAGCATCCTGAGAGAAAGAAGTGGCTGATTGTTTCTTGGTACCAGGCCAAGACTTCTCATTAGAGACCTGGTGGTGCAGATAGCCCAAACACAGGTGTATTCTCTCCTGGAGGTGGTCTTCATGTGGTCAGAAATGAAGGTGCTTACAATGTGCTTGGAAGCACACATCTGGGACCTCAAGAGGTAAGAAGGCATTAAGAGCCAGTATGAAGGTTGTTAAACTTTGAAGATGTTCAGTTTCCTTAAGTCTAGGCTAGAGCTTACATGTCTTAAGACGAAAAAAACTCTTTATGAACAAAAGGAATTTTATTCTAAGGCTGTCAAATGCAAAAGCCTATATCAGATGATAAGGTAGGAGACGGCTGAAGAAGGAATGTAGTAAAGTAGAATACATTTGCCAAATTTTAGTTTGCCAGGATGGTGTCTCCTTACCGAGTTGAAAGAGGATCAAGTATAGGTAAGGCTTTGTATCTCGTTCATCAGCGCTTGGGTTATATAGAAGCATTTGTTGTTGTAGACAGCTTTCAGTGGGGAAAAGTTGTCATTTTCTCTGCAGGTGAGCATGGTGAGCGGCATCTCTGAAGACTCAATGGGAGATGGGAATGTTCCTGACTGTAGAAGTAATGGGAGGTGAGCATCCAGTGGACACTGATGCATGTTCTGAGTTCTTGGTTAAACTCAGGTGAGCAGCTTTGATCTAAGATGCCTTGGACTAAATGCACTAACTTCATGTCTCCTCACTGACAGAACTGCTCCTCCAGATAATCCAGGAGTTCAGTTTTGTTTCCTTCTTTCGCTGGCTTTTAACTATTGCCCTTGGGCTTCAGAGAAGAAGAGAGAGTCACTACTGTATAGGTAGCTTGACTTCTCCTCCAGACCTAACAAACAACTGAAGGGGAAAATGGAGAGGGCAGCACAGCTGGACATTGGTCCCCACCATCGTGGTCCAGGAGAACACCAGATACGTGGGGTTTTCAGAATTGAGACTGACTGGTATTCAAAATTTTCTGACCGTAATATATCCCAGAAACACACTGAATGTAGACAATGCATCACAGTATGGTGGTAGGTTAGTACTTGATCTACAGTTTACCATATCCAAGCTGAATGGTGATCAGTGAAGAACTTGCTACGTGTCCTAGATAAATAATGGTTGTGAGACTCACACGTGCTGCTGGGAACCTGGATGATATTAGAGAATCCTTTCTCTGTTTTAGAAGCAAAATCTTCTGAAGTAAAATCTACTTTCTCAAGGGGGGAAAAAAAAAAGTCTTCCTTCTTGCATCTGAACTGCACTGACCCCAACTTGAGGTCTGTCTGAGGCCTCCTGGTTCTGTGTGTGGTGTTACGAGCTGTCTTAGGTGCATCTGCTGAAATCCCAAAGACCTCAGTCTTCACTTCTAACTCCTGGCGGGGAGGGAGAAAGTGGTGGTGGTGGTGGGGATACTACAAACTGGATTTACAGAGAATAGCCCAAACTCAAGATTAGACTGGAGGACTCACAGTTTAAGGGGAAGAAAATGTTATTCCTTACAGTTCGATATGAAAGATGGTAAGCTGATTTTCATATTAAAATGCCCCTTTATTAATATATACTTTAAAATATATCTGTGAAACAGGAAAAACTTCATGCCTAGCATTTTAAACCTCCTCTTTTGTACTTTGGTAGAACAACAAAGATAAACCAGGTAGTTTATAGAGTAGAAAGTAATTCAGTCACAAATCAGAAATTGATTTAGGGAGTTTTAGAATAATATTGAATGTTAATAATAGTCCCCCATATGGTCTCAGACCCTACTAGCTCCAGTGCCTTTCCTAGGTAGAATACTAATTACTCAAATAAAACAAAAAATTAAAGCAAAACTTTTAAGTAATGGAGTTTTGCAGAAATTATCTAAGTCATACAAATAGTCCTTGTTTCTTGATTTCACAATTTGTCTCTTTTCCAAACAGCTCAAAGTCCTTTTTACTGCCTAAGCATGCACTGTCCCTCCCCAAAGGACACTTTAGGGAAAACCACTGTGCAAGTGGCAAGTGTGCCCCATAACCAGGAAATGGAACATCTGGAGGAATCACAAGTAATTGTTCTTTGCTGCTCCTGAAGAGAGACTGTGGCTTTCTGTCCTGCCCAGGTACGTCTGCTGAAAGGCCCACAGAGGGATCATCTGCTTTTGCAGAAGCACCATTAATGGCAGTGCTAGAGGTGAAGTGGTATATAATAATACACCACTTTTCTATTAAAAATCCTGGCATTTGGCAGGGGAAGAAGGTTTGGCATACCTTCAGGAACTCGGGCAGCTGTCTGGTAAAGATGGCATTGATCAGCTATGAGCCGTAAAGAAGCCTGTCCTTGCAGAGCTTGGTACTGAGCCCCACTTCCTAAATCCTCATTAAAATTATCATATTCCTGTTGTAGTGGAGCTTTGCCATGGAGCTATATGCTCAAGTTATACCACAAAATAAGTAATACAGGCAAGCTGTCCACATGCTTCAAAAAGTTGTTTTCAAAAAGTCTCAAAACTCATCCTTACATATGAGGAGGACGAGCCCTCTGTTCAGGCACATTCGCAGTATCATCTTGTGTATTCTGCGTGCTAACAGAGGTCGTATTTTTTTTGCTTTTGTCATATATTCAATATGCTTGCCAGGGAAATATAAGATTTATGTCCTATGGCTTTTTATTTTCTCTTTAACCATTATGAAAATGCCTCAGTTTTTGCTCTACATCATATAAATGGAGGAAAGTGTCAAATTTGTTGCATACATTCTCAGCCAACAAATGGTAAAACAATATCCTGGTTATACAAGTGGTTCCGTAACAATTCCTGTACAGCATCTGATGAAAGACTTAACTGAAGCACAAATAACTTTTTGAGGGTGATAATTGATGTTGCTTAACTCGTGCCCTATACTGCTTTTACATACTTTGCGTTGTCGGAGAAACTGGTTGCTCGAACTAAAAATATCTCTCTGGAATTCTGACCTGGCAAAAACACTCGAGGCATTTACAGCTGTATCCGCAGAAGCTAAAGCAACAGGCTTCAGGATACCAGCTCGCCAGTCACCAAAAAATCCCTCCAGATCTCATCACTACATCTGGGCTTACGTTATCATTATCAGCAGATACAGTGGACGTGTTAGTATCAGTAGAAAGCTTTCTCTAATACAGGCTGGCTTAAACAGCAACTTCTAGTTACCGTTAGGCTTTTTTTCACACTTTTCACAAGTTCCTGTGTTAATTAGGACTTCTTGAGTATATGAAGATTTTAAGAATTTTTTTCACTGTCTTGCTCCTAAAATGGAAAAAAAAAATAATCCATGAATAACTAGAGTTACGTCCAAATGAAGAAAAAAGATAAATATTCATAGGCTAAAATGTTAAAATACACTGAAGTGGGGCAAAAGAATAGTTAAGGAACAATTTAAAAAGGTATTAGTTCTACTAATAAAAATGTTTTTGAATGCTGTTTTTTGAAGTTTTGTTCCCCCCGTTGCAGCCTGTCCCTACTCCAGCACTACAAACCAGGAAATAATAAAATTGGAAAAGGGTAGGGAGAGCAACAAAGATAAAATGTACAAAAGTGCTCTTGTGTGAAGAACAATTCACCAGAGCAGGAATCTTCATTTTGGAAAAGATAGTTTGCTCAGGTGTCCAAAGTATTCTGATAAAACAAGCAGCAATTTTGCTGAGTAGGGAATGATTTTTCACCATCTCTTTTTATAAAATGCTAAACAACATGTTTGGAGAGCAGTATCTTCACTCATACAAGTGTAAATAAGTGTGGAACTCATTGATGCACAATTTTTGTGGATGTTAAAGCTCATGGCAGTTCAAAAAGCAACTCAAAACTTAGGAAAAAAATTCTTTCTCAGGATATCGACAAGATTGCAAATCAGGGTAAAAGAATGTTCTGGGAATGTATTATTATATTTTTGCTATGATTTTACAACTTTTTCCTAAGCATGTGTGCCCTGATGGCCATCATCACAATCAGGATGCTCACCTAGTTGAACCTTTGCTGATCCCATACAGCTGTTCTACAAATCCATCAAGCATCTGTGATGAAAAACTTAAACTAGCTTTAAATTCTCCAGGTCTCATCACTGTTAGGAGGCATAGGTGCTGGAACACTTGGCAATGTTTTAACGGAAACACATGGCATCTTACAAGGATTTTCCTGACACTTTTTAATTCAGCTGAATCAAGGGAAGATGGCTCAAGTTCCTCCTCGGAGTCCCTACTTGAAATTCATTTCCCCCACGGACCTCAAAGTTGGTCAGTGGTATCTCCCTTCAGGACCTGATGTAGCTATTTTCACGACGTGTATATCCAGGGCAGGGTTTTCTTTATCCCCATTGTAAGTAAATAGCTTAATTTTCATTTAGACTGAGCTCTTAAGTATGTGCTATGGCATTGTTTTAACTATTTGTATTGGTACAGCTCATTTCTTTCACAAACTTTTTCTTACAAATTCTTAACATACAGCTACCTCTTCCCCCCCTCCCTGATCAGACTAGGTTTTTGGAAGGAATTATGATTTCCAGATCCTTCCCCCTGCACGTACCAATTCAGCTACCTCACTTAATACTAGATTAAGGTGCATATCCAGAGAGCTTATCTTCCATTCGGGTGAACTAATATAAAATTTCCATAGACTGTACCTTTGCCAAGTGTTGCCACAAACCAAATGTTCATTTCTTTAAGCATTTTTCCAGTGTCTCCTGTATAGGCTTGGTGCCTCTCTTACATATTGCTTAATGATGTTTTTTGCTGATTTGTGGTTTTGTGGTTTTTTATAAAATTTGCAGGCCTCTATTTCTTGCTGTCTGTAGTCGTCTTCTACACTCACCTTGCAACTTTCTCCTCTATATCCTTCTCCTTTAATGTCCCATAAACTTAGTTTGCGACAGAAAAAAATATTTTCATTTCTAATATCTACATTTTCTGCAGTATCTGGTCTGTAAAAGAATGTATTCAGAAAAATCCCCTTTCATGTAAACAATTCAAGGAAAAGCTTAGTCTTGCTCTGACCCTTTTTACTTTCTCCTTCAGAGTTACAAGTTCCTCAAGGCAAAACTGCCTCTAGCACATTGACTTTTTTTTTTTTTCTTCTTCTCAAGGGTACATTTTTCTCAAATTGACCTTGCTTGTCTCAGTGAAATTCGAATACGTTCAGTGCTCTGCAGCACCTCTCTGCCCAGCATCGTTTCTGTTGGGCATAGAACTGACCCTCTGGAAACCGTCTCACTTGAAGTGGGTTCTTTTACTTGAATTTCCTTTAGAGAACAGTCTCCCTGCCTTTTTTCCCCTGCGAAGTCGTTGTTTTGTCTGGTGCCAGTCAGTGACTTCATGGTTTCAGTCCTAAACACAGCCTGGGTAGGTATTTTCAGGTCTTCTAATGCAATTGCATTTTACAGTCTCTTAAAAAAAAAAAACCAAAAACAAAAAAAAACAAACAAAAAAAAAAAAACAACCAAAAAAAGTAATGATGATTTTTGAGTGGGCTGTTATAATGGAAACCCTTTAGCCCCTCCCCTTCAGCTTCAATTGCCTGCTGAATTTGTTTCTAAACAAACGCTGAAGTTTTTAAATCTGTGTAATGTCAGTTAGCAGTTCGTTCCCCTGCGATTGTGGAGACAAGTGATCTTTTGTGAATTACGTTGCTGCTTTTTTTTTTTTTTCTTTATTTTACCACCTGTGTTTTGCTGCTTTACTGTTCTGGAGCAGCTGAGCTCTCCTATTCTCGAAGACAACTTGTGTGGGATTTTATCTGGGAATCCAAAGCCCCTGTCACTGTATCCAACAGGTGCTTTAGGCCCCAGGTTATCATTTCCTCAACCAGTTGTTTTAATCTTATAATACTGAGGGTCCATAAAGTGGCGGTCCAGGAAGCAAATTTAAGAACCCACACCAACCGTTGGCAGCACACATTCCCACGCAGCTGACAAGCACGTGTCTGTGGGTGGTGCAGGGAGCTGATTCCCAAATGCCATAAATCTGACTATTAGCAGTTTATTAACTCATTAACAGATAAATGAATGTGACTGCATTTCTAACAGTAAAGTTAATTTTGTTTACTCAAGCGCTAATAATGATCCTC
Source organism: Chroicocephalus ridibundus (assembly GCF_963924245.1). Classification (NCBI taxonomy): domain Eukaryota; kingdom Metazoa; phylum Chordata; class Aves; order Charadriiformes; family Laridae; genus Chroicocephalus; species Chroicocephalus ridibundus. Next base: position 89,966,788 of record NC_086286.1, read on the forward strand.
CTACCCAAACCAAACCAGAAACGCGTACCAAATGGTCAGCCTGTACTCTCCCTCGTCAGTGTTCCTTTAGTACAGGAAGGCCAGGAAGCACCACTAAGTATCAGTCCTCACCTCATGTTTTTTTTTTTCATACAACAGAATTCTCTCACAGACTGAAACCAGTAACTGTTGATGGATGCCCTTGAAGTTTTGAACTTAAAAGTCAAGTCTAAAGTGCCTACTAACGCTTCACTTTCTTGGGATCCGAGTCACCAATTTCAGTTTCCCTTTGTTTATTTAAGTTTAGCTATTTGCTAAATATTTAAAATTAATGTTCTCCAAGTTTTCTGCTAAATGGCTTAAGTTAAATAGAAGGCTTCCTATTAACCTCTAAGCTTCTGGAAAGGGCCCACAAAGATGATCAGGGACTTGTGGGGAGTAATTTATAAAGGAGAATTCATTCCTTGTTGGGCAAATATGAAGGACTGCATTATGTAAGTTAGCCTGGACAGCTGTATCCTTGAAAAAGACAAGTATGTAACACCTTGAAAGGAGCAAAAGCAGACTTGCAGAATAAATTAAATGCAATCAGCTGGTGAGAATCTGTGTATTATGGTTCACTGCCTGGTTTATTAAAACAAGAAAGATTTTTTTTTTTTTAAGCTAAAAAAAACCAAAAAACACTTCGGTAAATAGAATCTCAGCCTTATAACTGGTATTATTCAGCCAACAAATACAGCTTTATGTTTTAAGTTATGTTGAAAATCTACACTGAGACATTTTTTCGAATGCTAGAATATGCAATCTTCTGTTGCTATTAAAAAATAAATAAATGGAGAACTGACTCCATAAGATTTGTATGATAAGTGAAAGATCCTTATACATTTTAAATATTAAAATAAAATCTAGCTTTCCAGAATAACCCAATACTGGCCATGATGCTTCAGAGGCCATCTCCTGATGCACGTTTTCCCCTTCAGTTCTCCAGTTAACCAGAGAATCTTCCTAAGAACTTCCATGGAGAGAAAGACTTGCTGTTGCTGGGGAATTGCTAAAGTTCTTATTTCTCACATAAAATCAAAAGAATTTTGAAAAGCTTGATGTTGCTAATATTTCACTTTTGTTCTTCCGTACTTTTATTTTGTCAGAAAACAAACGTCAGCTATGTCTTTCAGTGTAGCAGAACAGTCTGAGTAAGGGTTACAAGCAAGGGTTGAGCAAGGGTTACAGAGGGTGATGGGCAACGTAGTCTGTAAATTGAAGGAAATATCACAGCTTCTCAGATGATAAATTAGTGCCAAACGTGAATGCAGCATTTTACACATATATTTACATATAAATAAATATAACCCTAAACAGTGAAGCTAGGTATTAAACTTACCCAGAGTAGAGAACACAAATGGAAGCAGAAGTTTGACTTTTGTTCCTGGTGGTTTGCTGTGCAAGTCACTTCTTATGTTACAGATATGTGATGCTGTGACACCTTTATAAAATACTATTTTTTAAAAAGTTATTCCTTATTAAAAACATTGCAAAATAAATGACTAAAAGTCACAAGCAGTAAAGCTGAGGATAAAGTGAGCAGGTAGCAAAAAAAACCCCAAAAATGTATCTTCTAAGTAAAATTCATTTCCTCTGAACAGACTGTATGGAGATTTGCTGTGTGTATGCACCTTATTTGTTCATGTTTTTTCCTAATAGAAAACACATGGACTGACATGAAATAATACTGTGCAGACGCTCTTAAAGAAATTTGAGCTGACCCTGGGCTTTTGCCAAGTTGTCTGAGAAAGGTCAACATACTGAAATCAAACTGCAGTGTTACACCTGCTCTGGAGGTCAAGGGAAGTGTTGCATAAAATGACGAAACATTTGAGCAGATTCTGAAAGCTATTTTCAGCTTTTGATTTCTGGATATTGACTCGCCTTCCAAATACTGACTTCTCCTTAACAGTGTTGCTGCTGGGTTTTCACTGAGGATTTGTAAACACGACTCTTCTGAAGTATTTCATATGCACTCACATACCCTTTGACCAAATATGCCTGCGTGGGGCTAGTGCAAATGAATATAAAAAGGCAACAGCAACATATCAAAATAATTGAAAAGTAAAAGTAGGCACTTCTTGAGCACGTCCCTCTCATATTGGCAACTCAGAAGGCCCTCTGTCAGTGAGATTTCCCGGAAGTTGTTTAAGCACTTTTATTTTATCCATTGGTCTAATCTTCCCATAACAAGTAGTGTCACTTTAATGTAACTCTGAGCTTCCTAAGAATAACTACAGAGTTGCTGAAAGCATTCATGCAGACTGAAAGCTGGCGACTTATGCTGTTCCTGAGGGCAGTTATTCATGTGAAGCTGACTTTAAATTGTTCTCACTAGCAATAAACTACATTCCAGAATTAGTATCTTTTCAATGTCTCAGCCTTGTATACTTACTGATGTTAAGGAGGGGTCCATTACATTTCCTACCCTGTTCCTTTTCTTTACAAGCAATTACGCACTTTTGAGAGGTGTTTAGACGGTTTTAGTGTCCCAGTCACTAAATGATTTAGTTCAGTCATCATCTAATTATAGAGTATTTAATCAGATGAAGTGGTTTCTGGCCGCTTGGCGCTGGGAGCCCCTGTTGCCCAGAACCTAAGTATTTATAACTAGGTAAGCTTTCTGTCATCAGAGATCTTCTATTTACAGGGCCCGGCACAGCATGTTACACAGCAGAGGCTCCAAATGCCACCCCGACCGCCTCACCGCAAGGCTGCCGGCGGCATCTCTCCGGGAGCCGGCCGCTCCCCCGGATCCGTCCGAGCTCGGCCCGCCTTGGCAGCTCCTCCTCAGCTCCCCCTCTCCCCTCGCAGAAGGCCTTGCCGCCGCTTCTCCCCGACAGCGACCGCCACGTCCCGGATCCCCCCCCGCGGCCTCCCGCCTCACAGGCCTCAGGGGCGGCCGCCCTGCTCCTGCTCCGGCCCGGCCGCTCTCCCCCGAGCTGCGGCGCCGCGGCGGTGGTGGTGTGGAGTAGGGAGGGGCGGGAGCGCCGGGCCCGGCAGCCGCACCGCGCTGGGGGCCGGCGACTCCTCACCCGCCGCCGCCACGTCGGGCTGCCCGTCTCTGGCAACATGGCCGCCGCCCGGCGCCGTCGTCACGTGTCCCCTACTTCCCCCGTCACGTGACGCCGGGACCGGAAGCGGCGCGGCCCGGCCTCCCCCCTGTCCCGGTGCCGTGGCCGGGCCGCCGCGGGGGCAGTGGCTGCCATGAGGTGGCTGCGGGAGGTCGGGCTGCGGCTGCGGCAGCGGGCGCGGGGTGCCGAGGTGCTGCGGGAGACCTGCCGGCAGTACCCGCTCTTCTGCTGCCTTCTCCTGGGGCTGGGCGCCGCCACCCTCCTCCTCAACCGGTAACCGGGAGGGCTGAGGCGGAGCGGGGGAGCCGGGCCCGGTGTAGCACTGGTACCTTGTCAGGCGGTAATATTTCCTTCCTGTTTGTTTATAAGGTATCTTCACGTTTTAATGATCTTCTGGTCGTTTGTGGCTGGTGTCGTCACCTTCTACTGCTCGTTGGGGCCGGATTCCCTCTTGCCCAATATTCTTTTTACAATAAAATATAAACCCAAGGTAAATATGTCTGTTAACGTTCTGGTGCTTTCTTTAAATTAGGAAGAATTTATATTGGGTAGCAATTTTTGTGTAATTGTAGGTGCTTGCAGAAATACTGCACATCAGTACAGCTCATCCACCAACTAATAGATGTTGGACTCGATGATTCCAAGGGTCTTTTCCAACTTAAATGATTCTATGATTCTATTCTATGTTTTGTAGCAAATATAAATGATTAAGACTTTGGATTCTTCATACTGTGACTCTATAGTATGAGTCTGTACATTTCTACACAGTTCTATCAAATCTACATATGTATGTAAAGCCAGTTGTTGGGACTGATCGTGGATGTTAATTTCTGCTTCGCTCATTTTTCACTTTGGGTATTTGAGTAGCAAGTGGTTGAGAAATTACGTAGTTGTGCTCTCTTTTATTGAGGCTTTTTCTTTTCTAAAGATGCTCGCTCTTTGGCGAGCCGGTGCTGAGTCGTCTTTGCTGATTGTAGTCGAACTTCTTTAAGTGGTACTGCATTGCAAAGGAAAAAAGCATTCCCAAGGGAAATTGCTGTTTTCTAACTTAAAGTGGTTTAATGTAGAATTTCATATGACTAAAAATGTTATAGTTGCAGTAGTTCAAGGCTATAAGTAAGGCAAGTTCTGTAGAGAAACCAGCTGTTTTCTGTTACTGGACCAACTGATGTACGGGGAGATGACTGGAGATGTGAAAGGATATTTATCCCCTTGAACTTTGTTTTAGTGGAAGCAATTTTTCTGTTTGGTTCAGTTGTTTCTCATACCATGCTTTGTTTTCTTGGTTTTCCTGATTCTCCCTGTTCCTGGGAGAACAACTTTTGTCTTAATGCTGTTCAGTTCTCTGTAATTGTATACTCGAAAAGAAAATTCACGAATGTGTCATTATATTAAGAGAGTCGTCATTTTGAAGAATGTAAACTTGTCCAAATATCTTCTCTTAGCAATTAGAGTTGCCGGAGCTATTTCCCCACGGTCACAGTTGTGCTGTATGTGGCAAGGTCAAATGCAAGAGACACAGGTAAATTAAATACATGTCACCGGTAAGCTTAGTATTTCTCACATTTTGCACATATCATTAAGAAACTTTCGGTTAAATATTGTTATGTCAACTTTTCCATGCTCTCCTACAGACCTACTTTGCTTCTGGAAAACTATCAGCCGTGGCTGGATCTGAAAGTGCCTTCTAAGGTTGATGCATCACTGTCAGAGGTAATTGCTGCTTCATTTCTTTAGTACCCTGAAATTCAGTGAGTTTTTGTTACATATCTCTTAGACTTATTACTTCTGGTTCAGTAGATAGTTAAGATGTGCTTCACATGTATGTTAACTTGTTCCTGTAAAACTCAAATCAAAAGAAATATATGCCTGCCAGGAGCAGAGAGGTGAGATGGCCTACGTGTTAACACAGATGTGACTGTTCCTGTAGTATCGTGCCTAGAACATAGAAGAAACATCTATGTAAATTGGGTAGCATATAGGTAAGAACAGTTATAATTTAACATGTCCGATTCTTGAAAAGTTAAGGATTTCGGCCTGCTTAGTTTGTTGAAGTGATGGTTAAGAGATGGTTTGCTCCAGCTGCGAGACTTCTGTAATGGAGATGATAATGTGATGGTGGCTATTTAAAATCATCAGACAAAGTGCTAAGGTTTGAAGAAGCCAAAACAATTTATTGTCATTTAGACAATTATTCTATCACCCGATGACCCCTCCGCACCCAGGAAGGGGAATCGGGTTAAAAAAACAAGGAAACCCGGGGGCTGAGGTTTAAACAGATTTAATCGAATAATACCACGTGATTAACGTTGATAATACTAAAGAACCAAAACTGATCCTGATACCAATATAAAATATACAAGGATTATACTTAGCCAGTGCTATCAGCAGGAAGCTGTGCACTCCCAGCAGTGGACAGCAAATGTGGGACACTGGGAGTGCTACGGCTCCGGGAGGAAGGGAACGGCTCAGGGGTCCGGCACCGGGGCAAGAAGTTCTCAGGTTCGCAGCCGTAAAGGAAGAGGGAGAACTCCTCAACAAACTTTCTAATTTATATTGAATGTGACGTTCATGTTATGAAATAATCCTGTTGGCCAGCCCGGGTCGCACTCCTCCTCATCCCTGCACCTGACAAGGCTCAAAAGCACTGAGACCTTGAAAGCCATAGCTGGCTATAAAGTAAATATTTTCACAAATTCAGACACTAGAGTCTTCTAAAAGTGCAGTTTTCCCAAGCATTAGAAGAGACCTTACTGAAAAGTAAAATTACTGAAAGAGAAACTGTGTCGCTCAAACCAAGACACAAAGCCGTAATAAAATCTATATAAAAAAATAAATTAGTGGATTACTCAAAGAAGAATAGCATAAATACCTGTTTTTTTTAATGAGACTGTAAATCAGGAATTTTGCTTTTTTTTTTTCCTCTTTAAAAAGAGCTATCCAAAGAGCAATTTTTCTTTGGGTTTGTGTTTTTTTTCCTTGATTGGTAATTGATGAAATATATTTGCAGCTAAATAGATAATATTTTGTCCTTTTTTAAAGCTAGGAAAATATGCAAGCACATAGGCAGCTTAATCTCCATTTATTTAGAATTCCAGCTTTGGAGTTCTGTGGTAGGAGGATGAACAATTGGCGTATCAGAAATGAGAATATTCTTGTGTGTCAGCTCTTGCAATTAACAATATGGTGTATGAAGACAAAACTGTGTGCATTTGTGTTATAAGCTTAACACTTTAATTCAGCTGTGCGTGATGGTGTTCTGGGCATGGCCCACAGCAACAGTAGAAAAAGAATGAAAACTTTAAGGGAAGGGAGGGATGGACAGTTGAGAAATGCTTTTAAAAAAATACAGATAACAACCTGTTGACTTCCTTTGGTTTAATGGAGTGACTTCCTGTGCAATTTCAGAAGCAAACATTTATTGTTTTAAAATTACTTAATTAATTTTTTTGAAGAAGTTTGGGCTCAAGTGTATTAAAATAACTATATTGCTGAGTATCATTTCAATAGGCTTAGTTTTTTAAACCTCTCGTTTTCATAATAGCATGTAAAATACATGTTTCTATGCATGTAATATTTTTAGAATTTTGGATAGTAAATAGCTGTGACGGTTTACCAAAGGATGTGGCAAATGCTGAAGAACTGGAAGTTTTCCTGTTTAGCTTATATGGGAATTTAATGATAAAATAATTATTAGTGGCATGTTATTCATAAGAGATACGAGTAGACACCATAGTTATCTTCTAAGACTGACCTTTAAAATGTGTTGCTACACATCAGCATTTTGTATTTGCTTGCTGTTGCTGTAGTTCTGCTCTTACCAAAGTGGTGAGGGGTTTTCTTTGCTGTTTCTTTTTACTTCGGTGGCATGTCCCTGGCCCTGCTTTATTTAGCTTTTGTATATCTATGCCGTGTTTCTCATTCCTTTCTTTTCTTTGGGTGCTTAACAAGAGGGAAGTGCCAGACCTGAGTTGTGTGCCTTCCTGGGGCAGTGAGCCAGGGTAATCATCTTTGATGGACCCAAACAAGCAGTCTGTTTCAGACACCATTTTCACCTGTGTAGGATACTACTTGAAATGAGAAATCTCATTGTGTTGTTCCCCACTGCAACTCTTCTGTACAGGTTAAAAGGGTAGCAGGGGCTCTGCCCACACCGTATTCCTCTTCATCATCCGCTCTGGGGATGCGGCAGGTAATGCGTGCCTGGAACTGGATTGCCTGCTTAGGGTTGGAAGGAGACACTGCTCTTATTTTCTTTTGTGGGTTAGTCATACATTAGAGGGAAGCTGATACGATGAAAACTGAATTAAGATTAATGAGATTCTAAAGGAGTGCTGCCTGCTTCTAAAAAGCAGATTCTTCAAATACTTGAAATAATCCTAGGATTTTTTAATTCTGGATTAGTTTTTCTAGTCCTTCTTTTGCGGGTTGAAGAATTCTGTCAATGTTCTCATTTCCAAATGTTTCTAATTTGAATCAGTTGTATAGTCTTTAAGCTTGTGTTTTCAAGTGCTTACAGAATAATTTAATACACGCTCAAATGAGAAGAAATCCAAGTTTTTCTCACAAGTATGAATTTTTCTCTCTTGGATTCTGATCACGGTTTGTCTCGCTTTGCAAATTCTTAATCTTTTGCAGCCTTGTTTTGGTTACCTAGCTGCTGTACATGGTTTAGAATAATAAGAGAAACCTGTGCATTGACTTTCCTCCTCCCTTCTTTTATGTTTGTTATTATAGTTGAATTCTAAACTGCCTCAACCATGCATCTGTCAATACTTGATAGTTTAGACAGTATCCTGTGCAAAAATAACGTAGTGACCTACGTATAATTTTGTTTCCAGTTCCTAATCCATTGTGCTTTATGTTAGTTTCCCCCTTATTTTCTTTCTTTTTGAATTAGGATGTGATATTTGTTGGTCAGTTTTATGTTGTATATAATTTCAGGTGTTACAGATTGTATAATGGAGAATTTAATTCTATTATTCAGTTAATGAACTCAGCTCTTCCCCTACAGTCTCATTTTTGCTGTGTGAGGGATGATTGCAAGTCAGATCTGTGGGAAACTGCTCAGCTACTCTTGATCAGCGTCATGAAAGAAATGCCATAGTGGATCAAGGTGCTGTCTGTTGATCTCACAAATTTTTCTTTATTTCTTAAATTCTCAGGTTCTTGACTTGATTATGGGACCAGATTATTTTTTATTTTCCAAAAATGAGAAATGGACAAATGCACAACGAGAAATCAGTTACTGTCTGAATGTGCTCCTTGCCAGTCCCGAACTCCTGTAGAAGCACCGTGCCCTGCATCCTTTCTTATGGGGAATCCCTTGTTCTGCCCTCAGGAAGTGGTCTCGGCTATCTAGTTATACCATCTTTTAAGGCTTTTAAAATTGTCTTTGCGGTTTACTTATCAAATCTTTGCTCCCTTCCAATCTAATTGGGCCTGGTAATTACGATCTGCTACTGAATCATTCATCACTTGGCTCTACAGTTCCTCCTCCTGACAACTAGTTCTGTTCTATGGCAGTCCACAGAGAGCTTCTCACAGCAGCACTAAACTGACTGGCTGGCAGCGTTGCAGTGCATGCTAGAAAAGAAATTCTCTTTGTTATTTCTTCAGCTGCTGCTTATATTGCTACCTGCTGCATTTGGTTTTACACTTACAATCTCTTTCCAATTCAAATCCGCTTGCAAGTAGTAGAACCAGTCATTTTGCAAAATGCTTGAAAAATAGGTAGGCTTTAAGTGAAATGACTCATCATTTGTATTCAAAACTGGAGAATAATACTTTACAGAAAAGGAAACTTCTTATCATTAGCTGTCATTCTTTGAGATGTCCTATCTACTTTTGGCATGTGTGTGTAGTGGGAGCAATTGAGCTTGAATAATATTATTGGTCTTGCTAGAATGGAAGTGGGTACACATGTCTTGCTTTCTCAGTGCTTTACGAAAGTGCAGTGGATGATGTGACAGGTGTTTTTTTTTTTTCTGACTTGCGGAATCACATCGATACAGTCTCAGGACTCATAGCGTTCATAGGAAAACTGCATGGACTGTATGCCTTGAATTCCAGTTACTGGCAGTCAGTTGCCTATTCCTTGAGTGCTTCTATTTTGCATTATGGATGATTTCACACTGTAGTGCTCTCTTAGCTTCGGTACAGCACCTTGGTGCAATGGAGCATCATCCATAATTGCCTCTGCCATGCCATGTGTTTAGTGAATGCGCAAATGGGGACTGCCTTCTGTGTGTCCAGGATCAAGGCATATTTTATTAAGGCCTTATAGAGAACTTGAGTTCTAGTAGGACATGTCTTGACCTCCAATATTGGGACCAGCAATAGGGACTTCCAAGTGTATTTTGAGTGAGTTGTCTGTGTCTGTGCGTACTGCCTCTGTGTCTTTGGCTAGTGGGATTATCTGCACGGCATTGTCCTGTGGAATCATTACCGTAAAGCGTCCCCTTATAGTGTGGCTGTGGAAGCAGGAGATAACAAGGGAAATGCTAGCAAGTCTGTGAAATAGTTCGGGTGGAAGTCAGTTACTAGAAACATGGGTTGAATATCAAGCCTTATCCAGTGTGGGATGGGTCATCATGTCTTGCGTCTTTCCTTCTTTCCTTGCTGATTTAATAACCGCAGGAAGGAAGATGATTCTCAGAACCACATGTGTTTGGCTTAGCTGGCAGTAGGAATGAGATCTCTCACTGTTGGAAACAATTCTTCTATTGGCTTTAGAAGCCTCTGGGCTGTAGATGAAGGCTGCTACCAGGTTATGTTAGCAGCTGATGAACTGAAATTGCGGTGCCATGTGCCTGACGGACCGTCTGTCAGTTCTAAAGTAGTAGTCATAGATAAAGAAAGCTCTTTCAAGAGGAGTGCATTGTACTCTCTCTGAGTATGCTGTCTTGTGCGTGAAGGCTGTCCAAATGCATTTTCCTCTCCAAGCGGAGGATGGTCTGCTGTCCTTGTTCTTGATGTGGAGGTGCATAGCAAAAGTGGAGGGAGACAGAAAAGGGATCCTTTAACAGGTAGACGCAGAGATGGATTTTTCTGCATGGCTTTGCTTCTGAAAGGCAGTTTTTTGACAGATTCTGCAGTTTGAGCCCCGAAAGAGGTTTATTTTGTTAGAAACTCTGCATGAACAAAAATAATGTTGCAATACCTGTGAGACTGAGATTTCTGTGGAGTAAACTGGTGGTTTATATACTGGCAGTGCTATGGAAGGCATGAGGGAAATTGTGTTCAGTAGTCTGATCTGTTGCTGTGTTTGCTGACTGGAGCTGGATATGATCTTCCTGTTGTCTGAAGATTAACTTCCAAAGAAGATTCTCTGGGATTTCTTGATCTCTTCTGGCTTGGGAAGTAAAGCATCTGTTGTCATCTCCCCCCACCCTTCCACCCTACTTTTAATGGAAATATGATTGGGGAAGGAGGAGGCGCCACTTATCTTACCTATCTGTCATCAACACATGATCATATTACAGTTTCAAGGTCTGTTACTGCTATAGCACATATGGGTAGGAGAAAAGACATTGATAGCTTTGTGTGGTCCACAACACTCATCTAAAGTTATCTCAAACTGGAAAACATCCCTTCAGAGAGAGGGTGAAGGAAAAAAATTAATCCTTCATGCTTAAAAACAAAGGGAGGAAAATCACTGAAATGGAACAGCTGCAAAAGCGAGAATATCTTATAAAATTCGAGTAGGTGATATTTTTAGTAGTGAAGACAAAAAAAAGAGTATTCATCAACTGCTCAAGTCTGAAGAATTGAGAGGAATTAAAAAGGCTGTGGTGTGCATTTTACTGAGGTTGCTTTTATAATAATGAGTGGAGCAGAGGCATGTAGCGCCCTAAAGATAGTATAAATTTAGCAAGTCTTGAATTCTTGTAGTGCACACAGTGTGAATGAGTGCAGCAGCAAATCTTGTAAGAAGAGTAATACTTATTTTCATAAATGACACTTGTATATCAGCTGTTACGTTCAGCTTTCCTTTCAAACAGATTTTACATTTTTCTTTGAGCACAGTGACTTCTTTTGTAAAACCTTTCCTTCTGTAGAATATGGCACAGCAGCCTCACGTAGCAGCACACGTATTCGCTCTTATTACCCTGATTGTTACTGATGCTGCCAAGCACAAACTGATCTCTAAAGCAGTTATTCCAACTGAGGTATCGGCTGCAACAGGAGAAGGTAGTGTGGAGTACATCTTGGGGTTATAGTGAAGGAGGAGAAATCTCAAGAAAATGTCATCCTTCATAGAATCACAGAATGGTTAGAGTTGGAAGGGAGCTTAAAGATCATGTAGTTCCAACCCCCTGCCATGGGCAGGGACACCTCCCACTAGACCAGGCTGCTCAAAGCCCCATCCAGCCTGGCCTTGAACACCTAGAGGAATGGGCAAAGGTAGCCTCTCTGGGCAGCCTGTTCAGTGTCTCACCACCCTCAGAGTAAAGAATTTCTTCCTCATATCTAATAGAAATCTACCCTCTTTCAGTTGAAAACCTATTGCTCCACTCCCTGATGGAGAGTCCCTCCCCATCTCTCCTGCCCCCTTCAGGTACTGGAAGGCTGCTATAAGATCTCTCGGAGCCTTCTCTTCTCCAGGCTGAACAACCCCAACTCTCTCAGCCTGTCCTCACAGGAGAGGTGCTCCAGCCCTCTGATCATCTTTGTGGCCTTCCTCTGGACCTGCTCCAACAGGTCCATATCCTTCTTATATTGTTCTTCCTTCTTGGCATTGTCTGGTGTTTTCCTTTCCCTTCAGAAGTTTTCTTTTTGCTAATCATGGTGCAAAGACTGTTAACAGTTATTTGAGACTTCTGTGTAGGTGTAAGGAGAGGTGCCAAAGCTGCAGTCTGGCTAGCAGTACACCTTGTGTGTATGGTGGTGGCAGCCCCTTGATTGAACAGGGACTGTCACCTTCCCTGCTGTGACATTGAAAGCCAAGCTGAACTAGGGCGTGCCTGTGACATGCCAGCAACAGCACTGGTTCTTCCTGATTAACCCAGGTTTCCTGGCATGGCAAAGGCAACCATGGGCTTGGCCTGTGAGGAACAGGTTTGATGGAATGGGTGGAGGAGATTCTCCTACAGAGATCCATGTAGGTGGGATATACAGGGGGTAGGAACAGGAGAGAGAAGGCCATGAGGATACATGTAGGACAAGGACTTTGGGAAGCACTCTGGTTTGGGCTTCAGGAGATGGCTGGACCATAAGGCAGGATTTGTTGAAAGCTGTAGTTCAGGATGTGGAGGAGGAGAGTGGCTTTCCTAGGAATTGCTTTTTAGGATTCTTCTTTTGCTGTCTTTGTGAGCGGTGAGCATACAGGATCAGCTGTCCCACTTGAAGGGTGGGGGAGAGTTGGAAAAGGTGGAGGTTTGGGTGAAAGGGGGTGGAGGTGTGTCGAAGTATGGGGTGGGTAGCTGTGCCTGTGGGAGACTCCATCAGGAAAGAACAAGGACTCATCTGAAAAATAGCGGAGGGCTGTTTGAGGTAAGATTACATTTTTCATAGCATTTGCCTACCAGAGTGGCCATGGCACTGTCCTTCATGTTGTCAATTGTACTAGTGGCAGCTGTTTCGCCTTGATATCTGATGAAATCATCACTTTGTTGCTGTTTGCCCAAAGTACTAGTTATTATGCAAAATGATTGATCTTACAGTAGGATCGCAACTTACACATTTGTACGTTAAAGTTTTATGATGTATGAATTATGTTCTATGAGTTTTGGAAGGTGCTTGTGTTTTTAACTCATCTAACAAGGATTTATAGTAAACTGTTTTATTGTGTAACATGGTTGTCTTTGTTCTGCACAGGTGCTTGAATTGGTGCTGGAAAACTTTATTTATCCATGGTACAGGTATGAGCTTTATCTAAAAGTTACTACTTAAGTGTTCATCAAACTGTTCAAGAAATAGTCACCTGAAAACAAACATTTCTGTTTCTTTAGTAAAAGTTAAAGCATACTTTTAACTGCTATATTTTCATCATTTTATTGCCTCTTGCTGGAGTAGAGTAGATCTTTTAATAATTTAGGCACAATAGAGGTGGTTCTGAAATTTGTATTTCATCCTAAAACCCCTTTCAGATTATTCACTTTTATATGTTAACTTTCTAATAACTCTTACGTGGAAGTACATATGGCTTGATTAAAACCTGCGTAAAAACTCAAAAACCTCCGGAAATGTATTTCCAAATTAGAAGCATACTGATCTTTCATATTGCTTTTAAAAAAAAAATAATGACTTTAAATTTTTTTAAAACAAAAATTCCACTTTTAATTAATATAGAAAAAGTGTTTTGAATACATTTTGTGGCCACCTTCTTCCAGAGCATCTGGTGATTTGTTGAGTTTTAAGGTTGTGAGTGGTTATGCTGAGCTGAATAGAGTAGTACTGTGTAAATAACTTTAAAATACTGTACAAACAAAAGACTTAATTCTTTTTTTTTTCTTGTACCTTTATATATTAATTAGTGCTTCAGAGTAATTTTTAAGAAGATATTAAAAATATTTTTAATTGATCATGCTGGCATTAATGTGTTAAAACAACATTTTGCCTGAATTCTGAATTTGACTTCTTCGTTGGATGGAAAGGTTTGGTTTTGTGCTATAAGAAACTTACACCTTTTTTTCCTCTTACTCTGTGCTGGGTTTTTTCTGTCTCTCTGGGATCTAAAACTTTCTGGTCATACTTCTCTGCCTGATTGGTTTTTAGTTGTGGCTGATACCCGCATGTATCCCACCTGTCTTTGTGTGATGAAGACACTGAAGTATAAAACTTAACTGCTTATGCTGACAGCAGAGGGAGCTTTAGCACCATGCATTGTGAATGACCAAGTTGGAAAGCTCAAGGTTTTTAACTTTCAAATATGGAAAACTACAGCACGCTCCGTTGAGCTGTTTGATAAAGTAACAAATGCTGGGGAACAGTCTTCTGTATTTCTTAATTTGAAATTAGGTAGGTTTTTTTGGCTGGTGGAAGGTGTCTTCAGTGTCTGTGTTTTGGACTAGCAAGGAAACTTGGATTCCACATATTACTTACATCTCTGACACCCAAGACCGTGGAAGTCTGGAATACATTGTATGGCAGGCGTAGTAATATGCATAGTTAGAACTACAGTGTGAAATATACTTGGTGTGGAGCCAGCCAGGCTATATTCTGCTACATCTTGCCCTCTGGTGAGCTGTTCCGGCACAGTTTTTAGTTTTACATGGCTGCACCTCTAAATTTTGAACCAGCTCCATAAATTCACACCATGCTGAGCAGACCTAATAAGCTTTCCATGAACCTGAAGTACAGGGAGTTCAGTGAGCTGTGATGTAGTGGTATCTAAGTAATTCTGCAGGAAACAGCTTGGTCCTGTAAGGCTTACTGGCTTCAGCTTTAACAGTAGTAATGTCAGATTTAGTCTCATTCCCTCTAGACGTTCAGGTGTTTATGTGCTTTCTTGTATTTCCAGCAACAGTGATGGAGGAAGGCCTGAGCTGGGTGTCTGTGTGCAGCTGTCTGAGGTGTCTCTCGTAGAGCGTGTTAATTCTGACTTTTCCTACTTAGATGTACATACACTGTTTGTATAGCTCAACTCACCTGGGAGAAAGTACTCTTGCATTCGTGAAATGTTTTTTTCCTGAGCTAAAAAACCTCACTGACTCTGGATAATTCTTTGCAGAGCCAAATCGTAAGCCTTTGCATCCAGACTGTCCTTTTTTAGCAGTGTGGGTAATCACCAGCAGGCAATTCAGACTTGCCAGACTCTGTTGGTAAAACACTTCGCTGCTTTCCATTGCAGAAAAGTCTGGGCATGATTTCTTATGCTAGCTGCCCTTTTCCCCCACTCTCCCAAGTGAATGGAAGTTGTGCAGAAGCTATCTATCTTTTTTTTTTTCTTTTCTTTTTTTCTTCTTTTTTTTTTTTATTATTTTATTTTATTTTTTGTGCCCTGCCAGCTGATGCTGGCTTGCAGCACCTTGCATACTCTGGGCATTAGAGAAGTAACATGACGTGTCTCACTCATAAGCCTGAAGTAACACTTGCCAGAAGCGTATGTTGCAAAATCAAATCATAGATTCATTACTCAGGAAATAAAGTGCTATGGGCAGGGAAAAGCTGTGTTTAATGTTTGTTTCATTAAAAAACTGCATAAGAATTTGTAATATTTTATTAGCAGGTTAAAATTTAGAGGCAAAAATCCCTAAAACCGAATCAGTTTAAGGGAATGAAGACTAGAACTTAGAATCCAGTGAACTCTGCTGAAATTGGTAGTTATAGCTATGTTAAATTTTTGTTAGGTATTTTTCAAAGTATTTATACTGGTTGTATTTAAATATTTGCATGCTAAGAATTTTTTCATCTATATGAGAAGAATGGTGCATAGTTGCAAGTAATCCAAGTTCGCAGAGCTACAAACACCGGTCTGAGTCTATTGCTTATACTGTATGCTGTATAATAAAACTATATAATATCTTGCTTGTACCAACCTCATTTTAAATAGGAGAGTTTAAAGTTTGAATGAGTCACTCTATGCTTACTGAATTTTTTTGGTCATTAATGCTACTGTAACTCCAGTTCTCTCAGGTTAGATTAGAATCCAGTAATTACCACGTTTTTGTAATACATTATGATGAAAACATTTTTCTTTGATAGTGACTAAAACCAGTTGTTTTCACATATGGAGCCGCTTGTATTTTAAATGTAAGTAACACAAGAAAAAATCAGGATTTTTATTGAGTTACAAACCGTAGCTTTACAGATTTATCAGCTTGCGACTTATTTTCTTCATCTTTTTGATAGAGTTGGCCAAATTTCGTAAGAATAATTGACACACAGGGGAAAAAAAAAATCAGTATTTGTATATGGTTTTCATTTATCAGTAGATCCCATCAGACTTTGCATGCAATAGCACTTGGGTGTATCTCTTTTTGAGACATTGGACTCAGTAACTGTTTACAATTAACAAAATGAGCCTTTTTCTTTTAGCAGATCTCTCTGTTACACTGACAGTTGTGTTTTTAAGTTTTTCCTCAAATTCTGGGAAAATGCAGCCAACTTGTAAAATGTTTCCAAGCGAGTCATTTGGACCTTCCCCTGTGTCACTAGAGATTTGAGATTTTACAGGTTCTTGATGTTTGTTTGTTTGGGTTTTTTTTTTGGTGTCAGTCTTCAGTCTGCTGGTGATTAAAAGAATGTCTCTGCAAACCTGTGGCGCGTTGTGAAAGTACGTGGCATAAAGTCATGTCCAAGTAGAATTAGCCAAGATACTGGTTATCCAAGTGTCAATAGAATAACAACTTCTTGGTCCAAATTACTTCATGTATCTTGTTGTCTGTCAAATACTAGTAATACAGTCATACAATTTATTTGCTAATCCCTTGGCTTCCTTTGACAGTGTGGGTATTTGCTAACCGTGTTGTTTCCAAAATGTCAGCTGCTGATCTTAAAACAAACCAAACCTTCCCCTACAGTATCCTTATCTGCGTATGATTAGCTGTTGGAGGATGGTTGTATTCCTTATGCCAGGCTGCTTTCTTTGAGGTGCTTTTTCATGCAATTAGTTGCATACTTTGACCGTCAGGTCACCAGTATCTGTACCTACCAGTTCATCTTCAATGTGCGTTTGAATGCTGTATAACCCAGGCTTAACATGGCTCTAAAAAATCAGACACTGAATAATGTAAAATGATGGTACAGGATACAATTTTATTTTTCAAATGTACCGTTGTTGCTTGTACTGATTTTTTTTTTAAATGCAAATAATGATTGCATTTACTATATACGCAAAGTCATTTATTACCCAAAACTGTGATAGCTTTTACATATGGTCATTGGCTAAAGCAGGATGTAACTTTCTTTGCTGTGTCATTACTCAGCTATTATAATGCAGTTTTACTAATACCTTTAGTCATACTGCAATGTCCATATATATTTAAATGCTTTTAGATTTTTATTTTTTCTGTTGCATTTTGTGAAATGCTTTTATCGTGCTCTCCTTTTATACTCAGTTTAGTTGAAGTTTCTGTGTTGAAGACTTGGTGTATTTCCCATTTTCATTCAGTTTCCCAAAAAAGACATGGAGTTAGGTATTTTTCTTCATGAATTAACTTCAAGTATTTTTATCATGATTTTTCACCGAACATGCTTTATTGCAGCAGATGGAAACTGGCAAGCCAGATAAAAAGTTTAGATGATATTTTGACGTAGTGATTTGGGAATCTGTTTAAATTCTTTCTTTCTTTCTTTCCATGCAGAAACCACGTTAAATAATTTCAGTTCTGTTCCAAGTGGCTATAGGTTGAGGTTCTTGTTTTGTTTTCTTTGTAATTGATGGTTTCACCTTTCGTGTTACTTCAAAAGTAGATCAACTTTTCAAAAAATAAGTTCTGTCATTTGTCAGTTTCCTGTGCTATACTTACCTTCTAGGAAATGTCAATCTCTGTTTAGACCTGGAATAGGCCCAATTTTATATTTAAAGAGAATATTATTGTATTAAATGGCATCGAAGTATTAGAAGTTGTTGAAAAAATACCAATGGAAGTTTTCTGTTGGAAGAAGCTGAGCTGAAGTACAAGGGATGTACCTATTTCATTAAAAGCTACATGAGAAACTACAGATTTTGTAATAAAATCTAAACAAAAGAGGTTAACAAAGCCAGATTTGTACTAAAACAGAAGAAAATGATTTGAAATCTTGGAGTCTAGAAGGTCTTGCAGTATGCAATACGAACATCCAATTTTGATGAGTTCAACTGGGCTATGTCCTTGCTCTTATTTCAAAGGCTTTGCTGATATTAATTCAGTTTCACTTCATCATGCTGAACTAGGAAACATTCACATATGGGGAAACTAAGTTAGACTTTACTCGATCAAAATCATGCAGACAGTATATTAGAGCAGGACTTGGAATATAATTCCAATTTACTGACATATTTCTTAAGCCATTGTTGTGTACAAACATAGTGGGAATGCTGTGCATTTTACTCAAATAGAAGACTGCTTACTCTCTGCTCACGCTTGGTAGCTTTCATTTCAATTAATACCAGTTGCAGTGTCGCTGTTGAATGTTCTTCTGCCAGCTTTTAGTAGTGCCAAATGTAATATGGTTGGATTAATATAAATGTACTTTATTCTTTTTTCTTACATGACATGCTTTACAACACTGCAGAAACATTACTGATGATGAATCCTCAGTGGATGAACTGAGAGGCACGCTGCGGTTTTTTGCATCTGTGTTAGTTCGGAGAATTCACAAGGTAATGTGACTTAAAGGTGTTAACGTTGCTTTTTCATCAGAAATAACTGATATCCATCTGTAGCGAGTTCTTTTTAAAAAGGCACTTCCAAAGTCAGTTTTAAAGAGAGTGTAGGCAGTTTCCATCTAAGTTTCTTGTTTGTACTATCTGTTCCCTCCTTAATGGAGATTATCTCATTCCTGGTTATAAACCTTTTTTGCAGATTGATCATTGGAACAGTTCAGCGTCAGGTTGGACATGGCTTTGAGCAACTTGATCTAGTGAAAGATGTCCCTGCCCATGGCAGGTGGTTGGACTAGATAGATGGTCTTTGAAGGTCCCTTGCAACCCAAACCGTTCTATGATTCTTGCAGATGGATATATTTTTTTACACCAGTGCAAGTCATTATTAAAACGTTGGGATGATCTTTTCGCTGTTTTTTAGTGACTTAATTCAAGCGGAAGCAATTTTGAGAAATATTGAAAAAGAACTATTAGAAAATAGCTGGAGTCTTCAGCACAGGAACTGGAGTGCTGAGGCAGGAAAGACATGGACCTGTTGGAGGAGGCCCAGAGGAGGGCCACAAAAACGATCAGAGAGCTGGAGATCCTCTGCTATGAGGACAGGCTGAGAGAGTTGGGGTTGTTCAGCCTGGAGAAGAGAGGGCTCCAGGGAGACCTTATTGCGGCCTTTCGGTATTTAAAGAGGGCCTACAGGAAAGATGTGGACAAACAGTTCAGTAGGGCCTGTTGCGACGGGACAAGGGGTAATGATTTTACACTAAAAGAGGGAAGATTTAGGCTTGATAGAAGGAAGAAATTTTTTACAATGAGGGTGGTGAAACACTGGAACAGGTTGCCCAGAGATGTGGTAGATGCCCCATCCCTGGAAATGTTCAAAGTCTGGTTGGATGAGGCTCTGAGCAATCTGATCTAGTTCAAGATGTCCCTACTCATTGCAGGGGGTTTGGACTAGATGATCTTTAAAGGTCCCTTCCAACCCAAAATATTCTATGATTTTATAAAATGGTTAGCAGTGTACTTGTCTCATAGCTTCTGCTTGCTTGACTTCTTTAAATGTAGACAAGGTCCTTACGTTGTCTAGAAAGAATAGACTGTCATTAAGTTAGTATCTTACTATAAGAATTAAACCGGGTATGGTTCTTATATTAAAGTAGTTCTTAAGAAACATTCTGAAGACTAAATATTCAAATTTTTTATTCTCTGTGTTTAATATATTAGCACATATACTCTGTTTTCTGGTAAAGTGCTTCAAGCCTGTTTTACAGGAGCTGCTTCTAAGTTTCTAGCTGTTTTAAGCAGGAAGAGTTGCTAACTCAGCTTCCAGATTTATTCAGTGCTGGCCCCTCTGTTGGAGCGACTACCATAAATGCGTGTCTTTTTCCCCCCTCCTTAGTAACAGCAATGTTTCCCGAGCTACAAGTTGTACATGTACTCTGTCACAACTGATTAACAGCCTGATTCTGTCCTTGTTATATATCAAATCCAGATGACTTTCTTGCTTACTCTAACTCAAGCATGCTGCTTTTTAAAGTGGACACGGGGGAAAATTGAGAAATGTCTGTCTAGCGCAGACATTACCTGGAGGTGTGAAAGGGGAGTAAATATTTTAAAGTAAAAATCTAGAGCAAGGTCTTAAAACTTCATTGGGCGTTGTAATGCATGCAGGTCTTAATTGCCTAAATCCATTGTTGATTCCAAAAAGGATGATGTCTCCTCTGTTGATTGTGTAATAAGGTACTAATTGTGTTATCTCAGGCTAGCTATAGCATCCTTAAATAGAGTATTAATTTACCATATCTGCCTTTGACAGTAATGAGGTAAATGTAATATCTTTAGTTCTATGTATCTGGGTAGACAACATCTGCAACAAAAACTCAAGGCATATAGAAGTATTAAGCACTGTCAGGGGAACTACAAAATAAAAGCCATCACAGAAATGCACTTCTCTTTACAAATGTTTAGAGTTATTTGTGTCCATCCTACAGAACACTATCTGTGCGTGAAGTGGTACAGGTATCTCACACCGAAAAGATACTCAAAGTAACTTTACGTTTTGGAACAAAACTGAAGCTTGGCATGCTCAGTCATGCAGGCGAGCACTGTGTCTCATGCCATGCCATATTTTTCAGCTCATACTTTTTTTTTTTTTGCTGAACAAGTGTTTCTGTGTGTGCACGTGCCCATGTACAGATTCAGACAGCCTGAACTAATAGCTGTGATGCATATACTACTAAAAATTTTATGCGTAGAAATCGGTTGATAGCCAAGTTGTAAATAAAATACCAACTTTTTGTCATTTTAGGAATCCTGGTTTAAAGCTGCAGTAGTTAGCTGAAAAGGGTTATGACAGTATGTTTTGTAGCCTTTCAGCTCTGGTACAGTGTCCTTTATAACCTCATTTAAGGAGAAATTCATCACTGACTGCAAAATAAAATAGTCGTATCTTTGCCAAACAGCTGTACTTTGATTTGAATTTATTATTAAATGCTTAAAAGCAGTAGTTCTAGCTAATAGAGATAAATTTGTTAAATTCAGGAACTACTATGTGTAAGAAAAAACAGACTGCTTTTTTCCTTTTTTTTTTAGGTTATATCTTTATACTTATTTGCCAAAGAATCTTTTACTTTTGAATTAACACTTAAAATTATGAATTGCTTCAGTGAAAATAATGGTTTTGTTATCTGCTTAAGGCTGTCTAGGTGGATTTTTTGAGGCGTATGTGTCGAACAAAGTAACAAAGAAACGTGAAAACCCTTTGTATGGTGTGGTGTAGATGGTCCTACATCTGGTTAAAATTTTTGTCAACAGTCGATAGCGTCTACTACGGTGTCGATAACAATTCGCTTGCTGGGCTCTTTGGCTTACCTCTGCAGGAATAAACACTGCCCCATCCTTATGGTCCACAGGAAACTCTGGATTTATTGAAATAACTGTTGAAATGCGAGTCCCAGGGTTTTTGAGGATGAGCAGAAGCTCCTACTTTCTTGCTTGTAAATAGGAGTTGGCCTTAATATATTTAGTTACCTTTAGGCAGTTCTAGTCAAGTACACCAGCTCGTCTAGGCTGGCCAGGCTGGGTCGTAGCTGTGCACCTCAAATATTACAGGGGAGTGTGCGGGAATGCATGCTGTTCTCCTTTTGCAAATGAATAAACCCCCAGCTTTTCTCTCAGCTCTGGTGGCCTTTGCAATTACACTGTGTCTTTTCCTGATTGGCAAGAAGCACTTTTCTGCTTCCGTTTCATTACTTAAGAAGGTCTTTATTTGACTTAGTGTTGAGGAGGGACAAACTCTGTTAGGAAAGAAACTTGTTCCGAAGTCTTAAATGTTGAACGTTTGCAACTATGTTTCTGCTTATCTAAGACGTCTTATGCTCTTGCTTAAGATAAAGGGCATGCAGAGCATAAATCAATTTCTAGATACGTTTCTGCGGAAGCTACTGCAGCTGATAAAGAAGAATCCCGTGAAACTGTACAGGCTGGGGACTGACTGGCTGTGGAGAGAAGCTCTGCTGCAAAGGACCTGGCCCCGTAGTGGGCAGTAAGCTGAATATGAGCCCGTGGTGTTTACTGTCAGCAAAGAAGGCCAGCAGCATCCTGGGCTGTATTAACAGGAGCAGAGCCAATCGATCAAAGAAAGTGATTATCTGCCTTTACTTGGTGCTCTTTAGATGGCATCTAGGGTACGGCATCCTATTTGGGGCTCTCCATTACAAAAGAGACAGCGATAGAGTAGAGCAAGTTCAACCATGGGGCCGCCCAGGTGGTTGGGACTGGAGCATGTGACCTGTGAGGCTGTGACTGCCTTCGTCTCAGGAAATGTTCAACGCTGGGGTGGATACAGCCCTGGGCACCCTAATCTGAGCCTGCTTTGAGCAGGAGGTTGGGGTAAGACATCCTGAGGTCCATTTGTGCCTGAATTGTTCTATAATTCTCCTTTCATTTTCGTAGCCATCAAGGAAAGTGTAAATGCAGGACTCCAATACAGTCTTCGATTAAATCATACGTGCTTTTTGTTCGGCTTATGCGCAGCATCATGCGATATCGTTGTTGTCACTAACAGTTGTCTTGACTCAGTAACTGAGATTCTCTTTTGGTTCTGCCACCACCTGAGCTGTGACATTTTTTCTGCATATACGTAGAGTCTTTTAGGTGCTTTTAGTCCTTGTGGACATGACTGATGAGGGTTAAGGTACTAGAAGCAGAGCACAATCAACTGGCTTTTGGTGGTGGTCAAATCTTCATGTAGAGCTGGGCTTCATATACTGTGACTTGGAAATCAAACTGTGTTACTATAATTACTGTAATGGAAGAATCATAATGGGAGCGAGTTGGCAATAAATGTGTTAACAGTATTGTTTATGGCATTTAGTTCTACATGATATGTGCTTTGCCCAGAAGAGTGAGCATACTGTCAGTCCATCTAGAGAATTCATGGGGTTTTTCTTAAGAGTTCATTTTATGGTTAGAATGGGGACATACAAGCAAATGAATATGTTTGATAGTTATCGTCTGTAATGAATGTTGGGAAAAAAAAAACCCACTGTAATGATTCTCTTGTTATTTTAAACCTGTTGCTTAGGTGGATATTCCAACCGTTGTAACAAAGAAAATGCTCAAGGCAGCAATGAAACACATCGAAGTGATAGCCAAGGCCAGGCAGAAAGGTAATGTAAAGACTTAATATACTGTCAGTTTCAAAGAGCAAGTGTAAATATTTCTCTTTGCGTGTTTGTTGTTATATTTGCTAAATATTTCCATCTTCACTGCCTTGTCTTAAAAAAAAAAAAGTGATCCTTTTGCATTTTTCTTCTGGAAGTTGCAAAGACAAATAGGGAAAAAGTTACAGTGCAAATAATCTCTTGGACTTCATGATTTTCATTTCCCCGCATTGAAAATACTAAATTTCCTTCTCTGTATGGTAAACAAGAACGTGGGGTTTTTGTCTATTCAGAGCAATCAAGATCATTTAGCAATGCTTCTCGAAGTTTTTCCTCTGTATTCCAGATAAGCAATTATAAATGAAAGGATTTGCATGTCTATGCACTGTACTGTAACTGTAACTCCTACAGCTAGAACGATTACACATCTGCACACTAACATGAGCAATTAGTGGAGTTGTTCAATCTGTAAAAGTTAGGTTTATCTTTATTAAGACGTGGAGAGACTTTGAGCAGTAGCATATTTAATTATTATCCAAAGAAAAATATCTTCACAATCCTAAGGTAAAAATTATATTAAAACTGCACATTGAAGGAGTATTTGGAAAATAGAATACTTGCTGTTGGAAAACAGTTATCTTTATTTTTTTCACTGGCTGCGTTCCATGATCCTGTATCTACTAAATGTGGTTTCATTCAACTTTTAGGCATAGATGTTTACTTTCACTGGAGTCATGAACTTTCCTCCCTTCCCTCAAAACGTCTGCTTGATATCCATAAATACGTTCCATTGGTCCTGCGAGTAGCGGGTATGAATAACATGGATAATGAGACCTAGTGTGATCACGTTAGCTGGTTTAATGGCACAACAGTAATTTCAAGATACTAGATGATCTTGCAGTGCTGTTTATGCCAAATCTCGTATTTCCTTTGATTTCTACTAAGGAGCTGGAAACACTTCTCTTTAGCAGCAAAGAACTTGATTTTAAATGTACGACATTGAAAATATACCTATTTTCTTCAGTGTTTTAAAGGAAAAGACTTGTTCCCTGAGGGCAGATATGTGAAGTAGCAGCTGAAAATGACTTTTAGCAGCACTTTCTAGTAAATGTTGCTAAACCAGCCACCTGTAATATGTGGTTCAGAGGCAACTTTCAGGCCTTGCTTTGGCTACTAGTTGAGACTAGCCCTTTCTGTTGGTTTATTTCCTTTTTTCTTACTCTTCCTACCCTTATGGCTCTTAGTAATTCCTCACAATTTGCACAGACCATGATTCATTACCTGTCCTTGCCAGAGAGCGCATTCCTCCTCTCTGCTTTTAGTGGCGCCAACCGGGCAGATTTCTTAGGCAGAATACATTCCTGCATCCCCCGTATCAGCTGATACCGTTCATGGTTCTTGCTTGTGAAGGACAAGCTAGCAGCCTTCTGTACTAAATTCAACATGCTGGAAACAAGCTTTAACCTTCTAGATAGCAGGTATGTATTAGGTACCTGACCTGTGTGTGCCTGGTGTGGTTCTTGGCATGAGGCTGTGCCAGGTTGCTAATGCAGCTAGGTGTGATTTATTATGGCTCAGTTCTTGCCTTTGAAGTGATTTGAAGGGATATAAGCCTTGCTTCTAATTAACATGTATAGTTTTTATTCTGATAAAGCAGGTATTCTTTCCAGTCCGTACAGCTGCTTGTAAGAGGCAGCGCTCTTGCAGATCCCCATGATGGTTTTGGTTTGATTTACTCTGTGTTTGAAATGTGTGTTCCTTCACATTTGTTTCTAAATGTTCTAAGCAGGAAACAGATATAATAGGGCTGAATAATAGTTTTTAACTTTACATTGCTTTCAAATTGTGCTGTAAGCAACTCGATAGGTAGAAGTCCAGTAAATGGGAGTCCATGAAGCAGGTCAGGAAAAAAGCAAGTAGAGGCAGACATTAAGCAATGCAGTTTTTTAGAAGAATCAAGATGTTAAGTTCCTCAATAATTATAAATGAGAAAACATTCTGGAAACCATGCAAACTGCAGTTGTTTGGTGAAGGAATTCTTATTTCAAGGCGAGCTTTTATTTTTACATAGCCAGGCTTCAAAGTCTAAACCAAGGTTCTTTTGTAAAGTTTTGACATTGTATCCCTTTGGCAGTGGTATATTAACTTTTTAGCTCAAATGAAAAGCAATCATCTCTTATTTCACAATAAGAAAAAGCTGAAACAACTCGTAATACTGTTTTTTACTTGCAGTAAAAAATGCAGAATTTTTACAGCAAGCTGCTTTAGAAGAGTATGGGCCAGAACTCCATGTTGCTTTGAGAAGCCGAAGAGATGAACTGCACTACTTAAGAAAACTTACTGAACTTCTTTTTCCTTATATTTTGCCCCCTAAGTCAACAGAATGCAGGTATAAAAAATATTTACAATTGTATTCTTTAATGTATCTGCATACTACGTAGTACAATAATTTTGGGGAATGAAAGAATGAACTCCCCAAGAAGTCATTCTCCTCATCCCTCCTTCCTGACCCTCTGCTTATCATTTTTTTTGATTGGTCTTTAAAATATTCTAGCATGCTTAAGGTATTACTAAATACTGAAATACTTCCTAGTAAAATATAATGGCATTCACTTCACTTAGAAAATTATGTAATCTATTACTAGTTCTGATTTTTGTCTGTCTTTTGTTTCTTTTCAGATCCCTGGCTCTTCTGATAAGAGAGATTCTGCCTGGTTCTGTTTTCCTTCCCTCAATGGATTTCTTAGCTGATCCTGTAAGACTTGGGGCGCAGGAATAATCTTAATTTATTCACTGTTTTCCTACTAAGTATGTTGTGGTAAAGCAAATGATGGAGAATGACTTACTTGCTGTGCATTTTGACTGGGTAAAAGAAAAAGAAATCTTGTGGCCAGTGTTTTTGTTTGTTCATTAGAACTGGTTTCAGTGCTTAACTGACTGAAATACAGTATTGGCATGGTCTCTTAAGAATGTGTTTTAATGAAGGACTACAATTCCTGTCAAATGGGAGAATGCTGTGCTAGTGTAAGCACCTTCAAATTGCTAGAACTACATTTAAATAAGGGCTCAATTACTTGAACTCTGGCTGTATGTGTCTTTATAGCAGTGTAAGTAAACCAGCCTTTTTTCCAGCTGTATTGAAATCCATGATTTTGTCCTTAATTCTGCAAATAAGCGGGCATTTATTTCTAAAGATGGAACGCTGCCATCTTTGATTTTATTCATGCACGTATTTTAATAGGCAAAATTACAATACTTATGAAGTATTGAAAGTAGGTGCAAGCAGAAAATACTGTAGCTGTGGAAGTACAAGTAGTTCATTAGATCTGCACTAACAGTAAAAATACTTTGTAGGGCTTTCCTCCACTGGGTAAAGAATGTTTCTGTGCAGGTCTCTTGAGAAATTCCCTGATAGTAAATACTTTTAGACCACTGAAGGTTAATCCTCAAACATGTGCTGCCAGGCTTTGTTGTTTTTAAAAGTATTAATGTAGTCACAGGTTTAAACTTGAGCATAACATAGTAGTGAAATGATTTTAATTAATTTGCTGAGTTACCTTAATGGTAATTTTGTATTGTGTTTTCCTGCAGGACACTGTCAACCATTTGCTACTGATCTTTATTGATGATAGTCCAGTGAGTACTGACAAAATTAAAACAGTAGTAATTTGTTCACCCATTAAGGAAGCTTTTTTACCCAATTGTCTCTTACCATTTTTTTCTACAGCCTGAGAAAGCAACTGAACCTACTTCTTCACTGGTTCCATTCCTTCAGAAATTCGCAGAGCCAAGAAATAAAAAACCATCTGTAAGCAAAGGCAACACGTAATTCCTTTCCTGTTTTGATTAAGTGTTTTACTTCACCTGCTGGTTTTGTTCTACAACTCCTTGCATTATTTACGTACTCACTGAAAGTTTGAAAATTGTCTGATTGCATTTTTAACCTTCTCAGGTCCTGAAACTGGAGCTAAAGGAGATCAGAGATCAGCAAGACCTTTTATTTCGGTTTATGAACTTCCTGAAACAGGAAGGGGCAGTCCACGTGCTGCAGTTCTGCTTGACTGTAGGTAAGATTGCATATGTCTGCTGAGGTATATTTGATGATCTTTGAAAGATCTTCTAAGCTTTTGCTTGAAGACCTTTTAAGCATTTGCACGTTGAAGTGAATATTCGGTCTCAGAACCCAGGCGGCATTGTTAAGCAAGAGATTACCTTTCAGGATCTGTGTTTGCTTCCTTTAATTAATGTCCTGATTCTTGAATGCTAATCTTGGCAACATTAATGTGAGTGTGGACTGTAGGTCTTAATTGTATTTCTGTTTATTGATAAAGATTGGAAGTTTTAAAATAGAATATTCTTGTAAGAAAAAAGTTCTGGTCGCTGATAGAAAGTACAGCTGCCTTTTTTAATATGTGGTTAATAAAGTATTAGTACAATGAGCTGTTCATCACGAAAAGCTTCTTCTGTTCTTTTAGCTTTAAAATTCTGATTTCTGTAAAGAATAGAAACATAACAGGAACATTAAAGGTGTTGAAACGTTCTATTCAGTAACCTGTAACTTGGTTATGAAGCATGCGTTCGGTTTTACCATTACACAAGTGTTGTTTGAAAAGTCTTCTGTGTTCTAATGGTAAGGTTTTCTGTGAAGTTTCTGTAAGCTAGAGTGGTTTATTTCACGTTTTTTGATCAAATAGTAGTTAATCACTGACTAAAATAATGATTTTTTTGTTGTTGTTGTTGTTTTTGGTAAACAAGTACTTCCATGTATTTTCAGGGAAGTAATAGTTATGTCTTCATATCCCAAGTATACATCAGGAAGATGTGAAATTAAATTAGACAGACTTTATCTTATAAAATAACTGCAGAAATCATTAATCATTACATAAGAGAAATATAAATAATTTCTGTGCATGCAGCTTCTTATGTGCTCATAATGCTTCCAAACATACTGGCTTTCTGTCAGAAAAACTCCTCACCAAAAAGAACCCAACAAAGCGATTACTTTTTCAGTGCTGGTGGTACCTGCAGGGCGTTCTAAGCTGATCCTTCTAGAGCTCTCTAGACCTCCTTCCGTTAGCAGGAAGGTTACTTAAACTGTAGCTATTGCCCATGATCGAGACTTTTTTCTGCGTAAACCTCAGGACTTTCTCCTTCTAAAATTCTCTTGCATTCTCATAGGTGGCAAGTCTGTATATTAGCTTATAAAACAAAGAATGAGATTTAGGGCTCTCACGTTATGCTGTCCCAAACTATCTCCTGTAGGTGGTCCTTCACTTGATAGAAGTATTTTGGATAAGAAGCACTTACTGAGGAAAATAAACCCCAAAAAATCCCAGAAGGGTTTCTGTCTGTTAATTGAAAAATCAATCAAATGCTGCTACTTTATTTCCCCTTCTTTCTGGCCAGTAGTCGTGGCATTAAGAGGATGGGCCAATAAATCAAGTAGGATTGCACAATAATTGCGCTGAATAGAATTTTTATTTTGCCAGGAAAAGTTCATTCTCAAGTTAGTCTGATAATATAGATAATATTGAAAACATTTTGATGAGTTGGGTTTTAGGAGTGAAATAGCTGCAGAATAGGCAGATGGCTGGTATAACGGGCTGTTGGGGCTCTGTGTGTGTCTAGCGTGAACTGTAAATCGTGCTAAAAGAAAACTATAATTTACAGTTTGGTAATTTAGGAAGAAAAAGTTCATTCTTCTGATTTGTTCTGCTGCCAGGAACAATTCCATGGATTTATCCTTACTGTGATAAGTAATAATTAGGCTTAATTGCAATATATTTTTATTAATAATTTTATGAAAAAATCTGAATTATAGTCAATAAGAAGGCAGCTACCTTATTATTTGAGATTTTGAGATGTTTTCTGTTTCCATTCATTTTGAAGTTTTACAAATTACTGTATCTGCTGGAAAACGAGTTGATGCTGTAGGTTGCTTCAAGAGACTATTTGTTCGCCAAGTTGATCAACAAATGCGTTTTCTTTTCTTTACTTCTCAGAGGAATTCAATGACCGAATTTTGCGACCGGAGCTATCAGATACTGAAAAGATGTCACTTCATGAGGAAGTACAGAAAATTTACAAAACTTACTGTTTGGATGAAAGCATTGACAAAATTAGATTTGACCCTTTTATTGTGGAAGAGATTCAAAGAAGTAAGTTTGAATTTGAAAGGAATAATTTACATTGGAGTTTAAACAGCATTCTGTAATAAGGTGGAGACTAACCTTTACTTTTGTCATAGTCTTAAAAATTATTACCCTTTTGCTATATTGTGCTTAAGCTTTGTTTTGTCAGTTTATTTCCTTTCTTTGTGTCAGACTTATAGTAGCTTGCAAAGCAATCACAAACTCAGACCAGAAAAAAACCCAAACTTTATATGCCCATGTATATATCTCTATTTATATTTGCAATTTTTTTCTAGTTGCTGAAGGTCCATATCTGGATGTTGTGAAACTTCAAACTATGAGGTGTCTTTTTGAAGCTTATGAGCATGTCCTTTCTCTACTTGAGAATGTTTTTACTCCTATGTTCTGTCACAGTGATGAGGTAAGTGTGGAAGATTTGAAAAGTAGTCTTTAAGCAAGACTGTATTTTTTTTAGGATAGCCTATTTACAACAAGTATATACATGCAGAACTGAAAAATATGTCTTCATTTTCCACTTTAGTTAGCATGCCAGAGCTGGGACCAATCTCTGTAAGAAAATTGAATTTATTCTAGTTCAACACAACAACAACAGAATAAATAAAAAACTCTTCATTTTTTGGGTGTAACAATTTGTGTATATCACTGTTATTAGAAAATCCTCTCCACCCCTTCTTTTAGGATTGCAAATTAGATGTAGAACACTTTTAAGAATCTTTTTATTTACTTTTAAAAATATAACGGTACTTAAAGAAAGATACAAAGGTTGTATTTAAGTACCTTCAGCATTATGCATTCCGGCAGCTAAAAGTCAGGTGTCTGTTTTCAGGAAGGTCATTCAAAGCAATTTACTAGGCATTTGAGATTATTCTATGATGGGGTTCTGAATGCAAGTTTTAAAAAAACAAACAAACAAACAAAAAAAAACCCCACCAAACATACTGGGCTGACAGCTACCTAAATAGCTTCTAATAGGAAACACTTTAAACACAGGGGTGAGTCTGAATTCTTGTCCCTTTTAGAGTTTGTGCGTGCAAATCAGGTTGCATGTTAAGCTTCTTGCATTTATTGGAGGTAGAATATATTGATTTGTCCTGGGGATGGGTACGTAACCTTACTTGGCATTATTCTTAATAAAGTGTGTTTCTCAAAAATGGTTTTGGTGGTCACCTTTCCCATAATAGCTATAATGCTTCAGATGCTTGATGTTGATTTTATTTTTATTTTTAATGAGGAGGAGACATGGATTTTGGTGCTTAATTTTAGTTTTATTTCTGGTTTGGTTTTTTAATCCTGACACTATGTAAAGTAAAATAAGTAGTCCTGGGACCATGTATTGCAAATCTGTCCTGTCCTTTTCCAGATGAGTATTCTAACTGCTAGATTATGGTCGGCTTGTTTTTTTTACTTCTCTTCTTGTTTCCTGAATTCTGCAATGTCGTTGTATAGTAGCCCTTACCTCAGTTTGTCCAGTGCTTTCTTTGATACTTTATTTGTCTGTTGTAGTACTTCAGACACCTTTTAAGAGGAGCAGAGTCACCAACACGCAATTCAAAGTTTAACAGGTAGGTATGGTAGACTCTTTAAGTGTTTGTCTTTGGTTTTTAGTTAAAAAGGTCAAAATATTAAACCATAGGAATTTTGCTACTGCCTGATGCTAATTTGACTGAATTTTTAGCTCTTGTTTTTTTTTTTTCAAATGGACAAATTACATACTGAAGGAGCAAGCAATATTATGCAAGCTGTATCTTTGCTTTGAAGTGTTTTATGTTGAATTTAAAATGTGATTTAGACCTCAACATTTGAGAAGGTGAAATGGAAAAATAAATGTCCAGTGAGAATAAGCTAACATGGAAATAAAGTGGTGATTTAATTCACTGTATATACGAATACCATTTTGTTGGTTGGCAGCTGTGTCTTCTTGGATTTCAGGTCTTGCAGTGATAGGTACCATGCACCTTGCGTCTAACCAACCTGGTCATGCAGTGGGAATCTCCTCTTGTTGTGACAAGGATTTGCCATTTCTCCTAGGTAGAATATGTTTTCTGTCCCCCAACTTTCTCCATTCATTGCAGAAATGTATCATCAGAAGCATTGTTTCTGGGTTTGGACTATACACTTAAAGATCACCTTCAGGCTCCTTTGGGCCTGTGGAGAAGAGCAGCTCCTGTGGTATGGATGGGTGATCTTCCACTGTGGCGTTGGGTTGAGTAAGCTTGAGGTCTCATCGCTTCTTGTCTTTTTCTTTTCTTTCATCCATGCTGGATGGCGCAGTCATAGACTAGCCCAACTGAATGGCTCTTGCGGTTTAGCCAAAAGAAGGAAAAGTTCAGTAAGACAGCCTTTAATTTGCATAGGCTTGCTTTCTTGGTATGAATTAAGATCCACGGTATTATGGAAAATGCTAGTGTCTATCATCTTAGATTACAGCAATTTATTTAACTTTTTCTGCTTTCATTAGATACACACCTAGCAGCGGCCCTCTTGACTTGCAGCCTGCTGTGAGGTGTATTATTGCAAGATCACTTTCTCCCCTGCTAATGTCTTAAAAAAACTACAAGGTGGTTCTCTTCAATGTATCTGCATCTGTGACATCTATTATGTACTCCTTACAGTTCTTGTAGATCCGGGACTCAGGCTTTGGTGTAGTGCTTTCTCGGACTGGTGCTGACAAGCTTCCATTTCTTAGCAAAGAGGCATGAAAGGCAGCTAGACCAAACTGCATTTCTTCCCCCATGTGATACTCCACTAGGAATGGTGACCTTAAAACACATTCCAGCTTCTGTTGAAGATGGCTACAGGGTTTCATCCAGACATTTCAATCTGCCTTCTGGTATCTTTCCCAAAATTATTCATGTCAAGGGTTGAAAGTATCCTCTCGTACACTTCTTAAATCTAGTTAAAAGATGAAAACATTTAGGTCGCCACCTTGGTGCTTTGCTTTCCAGAACAGAAAGGGTGAAATTAAGGGTAGTCTCTTCCTGGACTTCTTGAAATAAATCTCTGGCTACAAAATAAGCAAATTTTGTTTGGGGACTGTTACAACATATTCCCTTGGAGTTCAAACAGCATCCATAACATTGCTGAAAATGTATCTGGTTTATATTTTAGAACAACTTGAATGCCCTGAGTATATATGATGGTTTATGATATAAGATACTGTATGTTCCTGGAGTGGTGCCTCTGTGATTGTTTCCGTGAAACAGAGGTCCTATCTGAAATGAGTTTGCCTGTTGCTTTGGAGTTTCCCTCTGCAGAATCTGGTACAGACAGTGACTGCCAAGGAAAAAAGAAAATTTAAAAAAAAAAAAAAGGTTATGGAATTATTCCAGATGTTATCCATATGCACATACCTCGTCCTGCCTTTTCTTCTCTTTTCTAGCATTAGTTCCAGTTGAGAGGAATGATATGCAAAGAGATGAGTTTTGTTTTCCTAATCTTTGATGCTTTGCTAGGGGTACTGTGTGTATATTGCATAGATACTGCTGGTTAAGAAGTCAGATCAAGTAGTAGATGTGAAATCCCAGTGGAATACACATGTGGGTAATGTGTTGAAAGATTTCACTTACTCTAAGACAAGAAAATTATAGAGCAGTTTCTAGAAAATACTGGTGGGAAAGTAGGAAGAAGTGACTATCGATGTGTAATTTGTGGTTTGCATCACTTCTTTGAACTATACAAAATAATCATGGCTTTTGGCGTAGAGATACGTACACACAAATAATGTGCTTTGTAAACTGCTAAGGTGATAGATGAGATGTCCCAAGTATTTCTGGAAAGTAAAGAAGTCACACTGAGGATATCCTGATAACTAGCAGTGGTTGTCAACAGTTTAACTCTGTAACTGGTATTTTCCACCTAATGTTTAATGTATGTGGCCAATGAAAACTGATGTATTAAGTTCCAATTCTGATGACTTAATTTCGGGTGTGCGGAAGAGAGGACAAGAATTCCTTCTCCCTCTCTCATATTTATATATTTGTAATACATTGTTACTACATTACTTAATGGTATTCAGTGTTGGAAGTCTAACAAAAAAAGAAAAGCCATTATGTGTGACTGCTGGATAGCTGTTAATATCTGCCTTGATTTTCTACACACCATGGCCACGTATAGAAATAGACACATCCTGATTTTTTCATCATTGAGATAGCAATAAAATTAAAGCATTTTTCAAGTAAAGGACCAAGCAGAAAAGATACTTAAAATTATGGGGAGTGGTTAGGAGTAAACCCCACAGAAATAAGTCTGTAAACAGTTGTGTGCAATGTAATTGTTTGTCACCATCAGTTCCAACTTGGTAGGTTATGCTTCCAGTTTCACAATTAACACGACTAAAGACGGTGTAAGATCCCTTAGAATCAGTTCCTCTTGTAAAACAAAATCTAAAATGTGAATCTTTTAATCCCATATCAGTTTGCCCAGAATTCAGTAGCTGCAGTGAATTAAAATTGTGTGTGTGGTGACTGTCTTTGTAGTTAATCCATTTAAACATTTTGGTTGGAATTACTGAGTTGATGGCTGAGGCACTGGTTCCATGTACCAGGTTATGTAGAATGTCAAAAATACATGATAGTTCTTAAAATCTGTGAAATAAACAATAAAAAAACACACCCCAAACCCCAACTATTTTAACAGTGTTTTTTACTATATCTAATATGAGGGGTGGGGTGGTGTTTTTACGTAAAGTAAGTCCACGGCCTTTTCTTTGCGTTGGCCAAATGAACTAGATTCCTACATGACTTGTGAACGTTGGCTGTAGAAAAAGTTAGCTGCTTGTTTGGCACCACAGGTAACTATAAGAAAATGAGTCGTTCTCTATAAACTGGTAGCTGCTCATCTTGAATGTCAGTGAAGACCTGAAAGTTTCAATAACTTAGGTTTTAAATTTAAATGCCACGATTGTGGTGATGAAATGTGCAGGTACCGTTTGCATTTCACTTCCGTATTTTTTTTTACATATTTTACATCAGGGACTCCTAATGGTACCATGTTTTTGATATAATCTGTAGTGTTGGTCAAAGCCTTTTCAGTTTTGTTGGGATAGGTCTGTCAAATTTGGTTGGGTTTTGGTTCGGTTTTTGGTTCCTTTTTTTTTTTTTTTAAACATTATTTTTTCATGGGCTCTGAGGTAATTTATGTGCCTGTTGTTGCAGAAGTAGCCTGAGTTTGGATGACTTCCGGTAAGTCTAACACTTGATAATTGTTGTGTGTTAGCTACACCACATCTATCATGACTGCATCACACAGCCTTTGTAACAGCAATTAACTGTCCGTTTTATTTAAAAAAACCAACATGTGAATGTCTTCTCTGGACTAAACTGCATTTCTCCCCACAACAAGCTTTACTCCTCATGTCCTCTTCGCAAATGTTTATAAATTTCTTAATTACTAATTTCATGAGTTTGCAATATATTAATATTGTTTGCTGTTAATTATTTATTTGTTCTTATTAGTTTTGAAATCTATTTGCATAACTTGACGCTTTTTTTTTTTGCCTGTGACTGCTAGCTGCTCCAAAGTTTCCTTTATTCCGTGTCACGTTTCCAGGTCCTGTTTGAGGTTTTATCCATTTAACTGCTTGTTCTGTCTTGCACAGCTGCGTCCAGGATGATCGTTGCCTAACGTTGCATGCAAACATAACCATTTTATAGATATTATCAAGCACTCAAACCCAGCAGTTCCCCAAATCAGTTCTCTCTGCAGCTTTTCTTGTGTCTGTTATAGGTTTGATTACAACATATGCTATTTTTATAATTTGCTCAAGGTAGTCTGTGATCACACATTAATGCCTTAATAGCTGTTCAATGGTTTGTTTTCTCATTACTTGTGCCTCTTTAAATACGTGCTATCCAAACTCAGAAAACAATTTTTTCATTATGGACTTTTCCTTTGAATTCATCAGAGCATCAGTATTACATATATTACTCATAGCATTCTGGAGTCTTGAGGGAAGTTTATCAACTTAATTTTGCAGGTTAGGAATTAAGGTATATAGACACTTTTTATCTTATGTGTGCCGGTTCAGTGCAGAGTTCTAGCTTGCTAGATTGTTGAGGAATAAGGAATAATTGAGATATAAGTGCAGTTCATTGATTTTTTTTTTTTTTTTTTTTAAGTGCAGCTCTATGCACTCAGCATTTCTCCTAATTGGGGGGTAGGGCTTTTAAGCCAAATAAAATGGTACTCTGACTTCACATGCATGTAAATATCTAGCTTTTCTGATACATCCAACTTGTCTCCTACTTCTTGACCCGTAGAGGTTTACAACAGCATTCTTCAGCTGCACAGCCCTGGCAGATCACTTGCAAAGATCTGTTTAATGCACTGAATGAGGCAGGGATCCTGTGGGAAAATTATTTTGCAACCATCCACAATTAAAGAATGTCACAGCGCACAGTGGCACTAATGCAATCTTTGGTTGCAATTTCCAGCTATAGAGTGAACAGCAATTGTAATTTTAAGAAATGTATTCCAGCCTCTTGTCATCGCATCATTCATCGGCAGTGTCAGAACCTGTAGACTCTCCACTCGGGGCCCTGCCAAGAAAGCAACTACAGAACGACGGTGTAATAATGCTGTTGCATGGTTCAGCGCTAGAGGGAGTGGGATACTTTTCCCAACGAGTTTTGTATATATATTTATTGACAGGTTTTGAAAGACTTGGTCTCTATGCTACACTGGCCACCTCCTCTCCTCTTTCTTCTCCCATGCCTTGAACCTGACCATATCCTAATCCCATCTATTCCCTTCCACCTAGCTTGAAGTTCTTTCTCCTGTTTCTACTTAGCCAGTGAATCTAGTAGATTTTCATACCGGTACCTGGGGTTTTTTTTGTATATGTACTTTTTTTCTTGCTTACCTTCTTCAAAATTTTGATCACCCTGTTGTCTGTCCGTCTCTGCTAACATCCCCATATTTTTTCCATGCTCATCTAATCTGGTTTGCGCTCTGCGTGCTTGCGCGAGTATTTTTTCTAAACCAGATGTATGTTCTTTCCATACGTTGTCCAGAGGTGTCTGTGTTACCTCTTGTTCACCAGTTTGTGTTCCAGATTTGTGTGTCTCCCTGTGGAGAGAATCCCATCCTAGTTTGTTACTTTATACCTGTTCCAGTTTAGTGATTGCTTCGTACTCATTAGGCATCATCTTCGGGCTCAGCATTAGGGCAGGAAGGGGTGGTTCCTAGCTATCGGGTCGAGTCCTGGCCCCATACAGCTCAGTACTGCAGTTACAGGCAAAACTGTATTCTGCCTTCAGCTGGAGCACGATCAGTGCAGGAAAGAACTAATCTGAGCCCAGATTACTTTTATCAAATCTTGAAGCTTGTGCAAATTAATGATTTTGCTCAAAATCTTGAGAACTGCACAAGCTTTCACAGGAATGATGAAAACTTCTTGAAGAGTCGAGCCAGAGGTATTACCCGTCTAGAAAAGCTGCCTATTTTTTTCTGAATAAGGTTTGTATTTTGCTAGCCCACTGTTTAAGCTCTTGAACAAGATTCAAGTAGGTCCCCAAAGTGAACAAGTTCAGTTCGGCACAATAACATATAGAAGAAGTTGTTTAAAAATCGAGTAAAATTGTTCAGACATGGATTTAGACTAACCGCAGTCAACCAACCTTATCTCTGGTTAGCAGAGATAAATAAGATAGATGGTGCCTGTCTGCTTTGGAGCTGATAATAATATGAGATAGAAAAAGCAAAAGATTTGGAAAAACAGTGGATTATTTATGCACTTTTAGTCATGTACACAGTCTGGATAAAATTATAAACAGGAAGATTGTTAGTAACACAGACATGCACATTTTGAGTCAGCAGCTGATGTTGTCAACATGGTTTTATGGGTGATGAAGACGCTTTAGCTGCTGGTCTCTCCTCTTCTGTTTGGTACTACTGTTCAGTAGTTCATAATTTTTTGTTTTAAAGGAAAAAACCACTCGGGATATTTTTTTGATCCTCTAAAGTACTTTTAATCTCAATTATCTATAAAGTTCTTTTGAATCTTTGATTCTGCAGTTCACTCTATTGATTTTTAATTCGCCCATCAACTATATTTATTGAATCAGCATAAGTAACCTCAGGCTAATTCCATATTCAACAGAAACATTTTTCTTTCCAGAATTGTTAGTGTTTCTACGTAAGAAGTAATCTTCGGTGTCAGGTCTTGTGTAAGGGCATAAGAATGCTATAAAATCTGTTCTCTCGGTAAGGAGTGTGCTTCCTGCCCAGTCATTTTTCTTTTTCCATACCTTGTTGCTTTTTGGATGCTTTGTCATAAGTGGCAAGACTTTAAAAAGTCTTCATCTTTCAGTCAGGCTAGCTCTTCAAGCCAAGATTCTTCAGTTGCATCTGTTTTCTCTCATGCTCAGTCTTGCTCCTTGCACATTCCTTTTGTCTGTCCCTAATGCTTAAAAGTCGTGATCTATCTTGAATCTACATACTTGTAAAATTCTGGGATGTTTATGCAAAAAAATGCATCCAACTACACCATTTACAGTACTTGGCATGAGTAGATAAATATTTAAATATGAGTACATGGAAAACAACAGAGTTTAATGACCTTCTTGGTGTGCGTGCCTGTACCAATACCACGATTTCTATGTCAAAACAAAACTGTGCTGCATAGTTAATTGTTTATTCTGTGTCCTGCATTACTGGGTACTATTATAAAAGTGTTGACGTTTGCTCATGGTTAAGTATATGGGAATCCCATCTCTCTTAAAAGTGTAATCAAGAAATTTTGCTGATCGATCGGAGAACAAATTTGCTGTAAATGAATTTCAATTTAAGTGGAATTGTTAAATATATTGGCTACTTGTTTATAGGGTTGTTTCTTTTATCTGCGAATGATGTGCAATGGCCTGCTGAGCTGCTGTGTAGTACTATGCCTTGTGTTGTGAACTCTGGCTTCTGTACCCCTAGGACCACACAGAAGAGAGGGGAATCATTTGGAATAAGCAGAATAGGTAACAAAATAAAAGGTGTATTCAAGAGTTCTGCAATGGAAGGAGCGATGTTGCCTAACTATAACTTAAATGAAGGGGAAGATGACTTTGTGAGTAAAAACTTTAGATTTGTCTTTTAAGTAGTTGTTGTTGTTGGGTTTTTTTCCTTCTTTACTTGAAAATGTTAAGTTTCTGCCTTTTCTGCTGTTTTACTTCACTGCAGAGTTTCCATGTGCTGGCTTCTGATTGAGTTGCCTTGTTTTTCCCTGTATCCAATCACAAGCCAAGGCCACATTCCCAGATAGCGTGCCTCTGAGCTTATTGCTTTAGTAGAGAGAAGTACTGAAAGTAGCAGTATCAGACGTTTTTGTAAACAATGAATTTTTCTCTAAAAACTTACCATGCCATTTTATAATTCTGGATAAAGATCACGAAGATGCTCAGAGGGCTGGAGCACCTCTCCTATGAAGTCAGGCTGAGAGAGTTGGGGTTGTTCAGCCTGGAGAAGTGAAGGCTCCGGGAGATCTTATAGCAGCCTTCCAGTACCTAAAGGGGGCCTATAAGAGAGATGGGGAGGGACTCTTTATCAGGGAGTGTAATGACAGGACAAGGGGTAACGGTTTTAAACTGAAAGAGGGGAGATTTAGATTAGATATTAGGAAGAAGCTCTTTTACTGTGAGGGTGGTGAGACACTGGAACAGGTTGCCCAGGGAAGTTGTGGATGCCCCATCCCTGGAGGTGTTCAAGGCCAGGCTGGATGGGGCTTTGAGCAGCCTGGTCGAGTGGGAGGTGTCCCTGCCCATGGCAGGGGGTTGGAAGTAGGTGATCTTGAAGGCCCCTTCCAACCCGAACCATTCTGTGATAGGACTGCATGCGTGGCTTTTCATCTGGTCATCATTTTTTTCATTGGGACCAGTACTGTTTAATATCTTCATCAATGACAGACAGTGGTATCAAGTTTGCAGAGGACACCAAGCTATGTGGTGTGGTTGACACGCCTGAGGGATGGGATGCCATCAGAAGGACCCAGACAAGCTCAAGAAGTGCGTCCGTGCGAACCTCATGAGGTTCAACAAGGCCAAGTGCAAGGTCCTGCACCTGGGTTGGGGCATCCCCCATTATCAGTACAGGCTGGGGAAGAGGGGATTGAGAGCAGCCCTGCCAAGAAGGACTTGGGTGTGTATGTTGATGAGAAGCTCAATATGAGCCAGCAATGTGTGGTCACAGCCCAGAAGGCCAACCATATCGTGGGTCGCATTAGAAGGACCGTGGCCAGCAGGTCAAGGGTGGTGTTTCTCAGCTTCTGCTCCTCTCTGGTGAGACTGCACATGGAGTTCTACCTCCAGCTCTGGACCCCTCAGCACAGGAAAGGCATGGACCCTTTTTTCTTTAAGAGGAGGGGAAAAAAAGGCAATCTTCTGTACAGGCTAAATCTTCATAGAAGTCATGCCTTTAAGGGGGCAGAACTGTTTCCATTAATTTCTTGGACAGTTAAGTTTTTGTTGTTGTAACTTCTCTTCTTGAGGTGAGATTCTGATGAAAATGGGTTAATTTTGCAGTATCGCTGTTGTAGATTCTGCTAGCCAAAGGGTGTGGAAGTATAATTCCCCTGTAGGAGAGGAATTAGTAGAAGTATAATTGAAGCAGTGGAGCTCAGAGAAGGAATACGTTTTTATGCCAGACCACAAGTTACTTGTGAGAAGTTGCTGAATTCAGTGAGAGACAGTCAATATAGAGTCTAATCCTTACTAAGGAAGGTTTGCAAATGGACAGAATGGTTTTAGCTTAGGCAAGAATGAAAAGTTTTACATGCAGCATTGTCTCAAATAACTTAAATAAAAGGAGGATACTACATTTTTACTAAAAGCACCTGAGACAAAGTTTAGGAAATACCTCAGTCCCTTCACTTGGTACGTGTGGGTGGGAAGAAGAAACGGGGAGAGAAAACACTGAAGTGTTGTAAGGTTACTGTGCATCTGAAGAGCTGGACAGAGCTGTGACCACATCTAATGAATGAACATTGAATATACAGAATTAACACCAGTAACGTCACAGTAAGTGCCGAGGTGTAGTTTCCTAGAAGGCATCACAGGGTCAGAGGAAGAGCTCTCTGGGACAAGAAAAACATGATCTGGGAAATGACGGTACAATTGTGAGATGGTGGCAGTGCAGTATGCTACAGACATCGGTGTTAATGTAAGCTTGGTGGATTCAAGTTAAATAGAAGGAATGGCAGTGAAATGGAGTTCTGTGCATTGTGACAGAAACGGAACAATGTCTTTTTTTTTTCTTTTTTTGACAAAGTCATGTTGGTTGCAGTTAAAGCCTAAAGGAAACATCCATTTAGTCTAAGGAGATCATGTAGGTATAGAAATATGTGCTATCAGCTTTCTGTGGCTCTTGGCAGCAGCTTTGTATGCTGCTACCATGATAATGCCAATTCCATTAAACCATGCTCAATCTTTATCAGCTAAAGGACTTGAAAGTGGGATTCATGCTTTCCAGTTTGCTGTAGTTCCAGGTGTTGTAAATTCATATGTTAAAATCTCCTATTTTAACTTTAACAAGTGGCAGTACTCCCAAGTCTGTATGTGAGACTTACTAAATTAGTGTACTTTTGAACTGCACCTTAACTCCAGCCTGTCTCAGCGTAGTTAACAGCTCTGTAAGTTGTGGTGGGCAGAGCGAGGTGCTCACTGCCGCTGCGGCGGGCGCAGGCTGGAGGCAGGACGATGGGCTTGGGTGTTGCTCCTCATCAGGCAGCGCTTGCCTCCTCGCAGGTTTGTGATGTTCTAGGAGCCCTTGCAGCAGGCTACATCAGATTCAAACAATTTTTATAAGGAAACAGGACTACTGTTTTTTCAACTGCTTGCTTACACTTGTAAAAATAAAAAGAGCTCTGGGCTGCAGGAATAATTCAATCCCAGTTGTGGGATTCAATCCCAATGGTTGTGTTTCACCTTGCAGAGCAAGTCAGATTCATGTGTCCACAACACACTCCATCACACTTGGCTGTGGGGTGGGAGACCTTCTAGCTTGGTGCACTGTTGGCTTCTGTCTTTTGTTGTGTTTAGATGGCTTCTTGGCCTGGCCTAGCATAAAGGTCAAGTCTTCAATTTGGGTCCTAGTATGCTGAAAAATGCAGTGCAGCTACGTCTGCTGGACCCAACATCTGCTGGACCCAAGTTGGTTCCTGTAGCATTCAGTCTGTGTCTAAGGCATTCTTCCAGCTGTCTCCTCTGGTACTTCTGGTTCTCTCTCTCCCTCCTCCCCTTCCCTGAAATGTCAGATATGGAACTTGATAGTTCTGTGAAAACTTTCGGTTCTCACTAAAAGTTGCTAACTTCAAATTAATTTGCAGTGGATCTAAAAATAGAAATTCATCTACATGAAGACTCCATTAGTGAAATGGAGGTTTTGTTCTTTTATTATTTAGTGATGCATACTCAAAGACTCAATTTATGTTTTGTTATTGTATATAAGTTTTGCAAAGGTACACTGTACCAATTAAAATAGAACTGTAGATCTCGATGTCTGAATCTTTACAGATTGAAGAAGGCGTTATGGTGATGGAAGATGATTCTCCTGAGGAGGCTGTTAGTACGCCGAATACACCCCGCAACCTTGCTGCATGGAAAATTAGCATCCCATATGTAGATTTTTTTGAGGATCCCTCTTCGGAAAGAAAAGACAGAAAGGAGAGAATTCCTGTGTTCTGCATTGATGTAGAGAGAAATGACAGAAGGGCAGGTATGCAATGTTGTGGATAAATAAAATGTCATTTAAATGCTATTTAAAAGTGAACTCAAAATATTCTAGTGTGCTGTATTCTGGTGGCTGTTGCAGTGTATTTTGCATACGTGTTCTTCTGATTTTGAAATAATGACTTGAACATTCTGAGGAAATCTTTTTGAGAGCAAAATGATCACATTTAGTATTTGCAAGTTGAGAACTGACTCCTCAGCATGAATCAGTTCCGTTTAGACTTCATGCCAAAGTTTGAGGCTTTCTCTTTCCAAAAATATTGATCCTATGATGCATGTCAGTAAACACCCGGCATGCTTTTCTTTCACCCACTCTGAACTTGGGGATAACCAACAATAAACAACTTCTTCTGTAACCTTAAAATATAATTGTTAAGAAATGAAAGTGTTTTGCTTATTAGGAACCATCCTGGCTTGCAGATAGTTATCAGTATCCAGATAGTAATGCATCCATATCGAGTGGGGAAAACAGCATCATCCTGGGGCTGCATAGATTTGTTAGTGAAACTAATACTTCCACAATAAGCAGGAAATGTTATTTAGTGATAATTTAGTTAGTTAGTGATATCTTCCAGCAGGAAAAAGAATCATGATTCAAGCTGACGGTGCAGAGGACTGTATTCAACAAATAGTATTTCTGTTAATCATTTGGTTAAAAGTTTGAAAATAGATATAACATAGTCAGCCCTGATAAATTTTGCAATTATGCAGTGCTCCATTGTTTACATTTTAGGGATCCCCTAAATGAGATGATAATTTTTGTGCTAGTACCATGTTTGTCTACCAGGTATGCATTTTAATTTAACACTTAAATTACCTGGCTGGGATTTTTTCTTTGTGTTACGACAATATGGAGGATATTAATATCATTGAGGTTTTTCCAGTAATAATCCAACATATCTTTGCTGTTGTTTAGTTCATTTGTCAAGTGGCATAAAACCTGGTTTATTTTTAATGTTGGTTTGGCTTTTTTTTCCCCCCTTAGTTGGGCATGAACCTGAACACTGGTCTGTCTACAGGAAGTATCTTGAATTTTATGTGCTTGAGTCAAAGCTAACGGAATTTCACGGTATGTTCTCCATCATCTGGAAAGCCACTTTCCCTCTGCTGTGATTATAATTCAGTACTGAGCTGAAATTTAAAATGATGAAACCAATGTTTGCTGCGTTACAAGAATAATTTAGTCTCCTTGATATCTTTTAGGTACATTTCCTGATGCTCAGCTTCCCTCAAAGAGAATCATTGGCCCCAAGAACTATGAGTTCTTAAAATCCAAGAGAGAGGAGTTTCAGGAATATCTGCAGGTATCAAACGAACTTTTGGAGTAAAGAATATTCTAAAACTAATAATATAAATTTAATAAAAGAATATCTGCTATTTTTTTTTTGCTTGTTTCCAAGTAACTTGGGTTGTAGAAAAGATCGAAGTGGGCAAACAAAACTTGTTAAAAGTTTCATGTGACCAAAACCAGAAATCTTTTTCAAATTACAATATCTATGCTACTATAATACTCTTTGAATATCTCTTTTTGCTATAGAGAAATTGAATTTTAAAGATTAGTTTTAAAGTACTTACACTTCTTTCTTTCCTTCTGTCTCAAAGAAACTTCTGCAACATCCAGAACTAAGTAACAGCCAGCTTTTAGCTGACTTTCTGTCCCCTAATGGAGGAGAGACTCAGTTTCTTGATAAAATGTTGCCTGATGTGAATCTCGGTATGTAATATGCTAGTTATTTATGCTGACTAATACTAATACTGTAGATACCGTGATTGAATGATAGTAGTAATGAACAGATAACTCTTGTGTGAGGATGTGGATGTAGGAAATAAGAATTCTGCTCCTTCACAGCCCTTAAAATTATAGCTCAGCAAGCAAGATATGCTGATACTTTTTCCTTGAACAAAAAAAGACATTTTGAGATTATGGAAAAAAAAAAGTGTTAATGTGGTTGCTTTCGAATTTTTGTGTCAGCAAGGAAAGTGATAAGATTTCTCTAACAAATTTCATAGTTCAAGAAGAGTTACAGTATTGTCACAAGTCAAATCTGTACAATAAGTCATTGTTTACAGTTGCGATGGTATAAATGATTTCTTAATATAAATTACCTTGGTGTGTTAGTTGATTAAAATCTGTTTATTTTAATCTGAAAACAGCAATATTTAATATTTCTAGTATTAGTGTTAAGATCTCTTTTAACATGAGCTACTCTATAGAATTTGAGGCAGTGATGTGTGATACAGGCAGGCCAAATGGAAACTGGGAAGTTGAGGAGTTCTCGATGTCTAACGTAACAGTCGTTAATAAATCCAAAAAACAGGCTGCAGTGTGCCTTTACAGCTTGGCTGCAATGTAGCTGTCTCAGGACAGTGGGACTGAGCTGGTAAAGTCAACCTCATGGCCATGGCATGTCTTTGTGTATTGTAGCACTTGTGGTTCTGGTACCAGCGTGGTCCAGGAAAGCCGTGTCTGAACTGTGCCACTACATTTCTGCTTCTCCCGCTCACGGTGTGAACCTGTTGGGGTTGGCCGTTCCCTTAGTGTGCTTACTAAGTTGTCGAATGATATTTCAGTGGTCGTCCTCCAGTTAAAGGGTTTTGTTTTGTTTCAGACTTCCCCTCTCGTTCCAACTGTGCATTGTTTAAAAAAAAAAAAAAGCCTATAATTGTGGTGTTTACTGTAATGCGTCTCGTATCTGAGACTATGCTTCACTTCCCTAAACATCATTTTAACATTTAATTTGGCATTTCAGTAGGGCTTTTTGTGAGAACGAGCAAT
The DNA here is from genome assembly GCF_963924245.1 of Chroicocephalus ridibundus. NCBI lineage: Eukaryota > Metazoa > Chordata > Aves > Charadriiformes > Laridae > Chroicocephalus > Chroicocephalus ridibundus. Next base: position 90,011,429 of record NC_086286.1, read on the forward strand.
TCTGTCATTATCATTTGATCATTGTATATACTTTCCAATGTAAGTTCCAAATTTAATGACCTAGATAAGAAAAATAATACTGTAAATGTAGTGTTTAAAATAAAACTCATCCTAGCCACTTTCATTTTTCAGCATTCAAAGTTACTATGCTGTATCCTGATAACCTTAACAGGATGGAAGAGCTGATTTTTAAGACCACAGCTGTAGTCTGTCCAATTTGTAAAACTTTACTCACCAGTATTTTCAAGACTGGATCCTCCCAGAATCTCTACAGATTCGCTGATCTTTTCAGGCAAAGAGAAGAGGCTCAGTTTTTGTGATTTCTTTTGTGACGAGTGTTTATGAATGTTGAAGAACTTAGATACAGAAAATACCCCAAAGTATTCAGATAATCATCTGTATATTTTTCATATTATAAGTATCTCATCTTGAAAAGTACTAAACATTAAGTTATAAGCTAGATACATGGAAGACTACTTGTGCCAAATTGGAAAAAAAAATAGTACAGATTTTAAAAACTATGCTATTTTTAAATTAAGTGTTAGACAATGAATACCTAAAATGTAGCAGAGCACAATGTCTTTAAGATCAGGCAGTCATAACAGAAAGCTTTTGTTTGTTTGTTTCTAATTATAGGTAAAATTATAAAATCTGTTCCAGGAAAGCTGATGAAAGAGGTGAGTAAGTCTTCCAGGTTGCCAACATTTTAACTTCAAGGACTAATTTTATGTGCTACTAACTTACAGGCTAGTCAAAAATTTGTTTAGTGTTTGTTTGGTTTTTTTTCCTACAATTATGCAAGTGACAGGTCACTCATATCTTATTTCAGAAAGGTCAGCATTTGGAGCCATTCATCATGAATTTTATCAACTCCTGTGAATCTCCCAAGCCTAAACCAAGTAGGCCTGAACTTACCATTTTGAGTCCCACTTCTGAAAACAACAAGAAGGTACAGTAAGTCATCTTCCTTCCCCACTTTACAGGCATGGGGAAAACGTATTATACTCTGAAAATGCAAAGAATAAACAGAAAAAACAATAAATATAACAGCTTAGCGATTTTGAGTTGTCTTTTCACACAAGAAAGAAAATAGTACTGCAGAGAGATCTGTCTTGAAAATATCAGTCTGAATGACTTTTGAGGGTTGGTTGTTGGTGGTTTTGGTTTTGTGGGGGTTTTGTGGCAGTGTTTTTGTGAGGGTGTTTTTGGTTTTTTTGGTTTTTTTTTGGTTTTTTTGTTTTTTTTTTTTTTTTTAATTCTTACTGGATTTGGAGGTGAGAATACAGAGTAGAGAGCCTGGGAAGTACAGAGAGAAGAGGGAAAGCAAAGGTATAAAATGGGGAATGTTTTCATGCCATACAGGAGTTTCCTTTTCAAAGCGATGAGCTTGAGTGTTTGAAAGTGTGACTTGTCAAAGTGTTACAAGCCAAAATTGTCAAGGTGCAGATACCTGTTTTTCTACTTTTAAAACATTAGTATACAGTTCATTGATGTCTGATGGGTTAACCCATGTACGTAATGGGTTACCTATATAACTTACATATAATCTTTCTCTCTCACATTGCCACAGTTTAAGCCCAACACTTTCAATTTTAACCTTTTACTTAACTATAGGAAAATACAGTTCTTTTCTTAATCTTCCTATATTTGTGGCTAGAGCCTGGTATAACTTGCGTGAAAGACTTCCGTTAGCTTCAGGGGCTTTAAAAAGACACTGGTCTCTTTATTTCTGCGTTAGACTGCTTTAGAGTGTTAATGCATTTGTGGAATTTACAGAGGAATATTGTTTCTGGACTAGGATTTCAGAGACCAAAGCTCAGTGTTAAGGAATTGGTGTGATTTGGAACAAAACATTTAATGTGCATACGCTTGGCCATGTGAGCGGTTCTAAAAGAAAACTCAGTACTATATGCCTATCTGTTATCTTGTTTGCTTTGGGAAGAGGAGTTGAAACTGGCCTATGTGGGTGTCGGTCTTTTTTTCCCAAGTAGCATGTGATAGGACAAGAAGAAATGGCCTCAAGTTGCACCAGGGGAGATTTAGATTGGATATTAGGAAAAATTTCTTCACTGAAAAGGTTGTCAAGCACTGGAACAGGCTGCCCAGGGAGGTGGTTAAGTCACCATCCCTAGAGGTATTTAAAAGACGTGTAGATTTGGTGCTGAGAGTGCTTTCAGTCCATTCTCTGCCAGCCTGTATTTGTGCTTGGGATTGCCATGACCCAGGTGCAGGACCTTGCACTTGGCCTGGTTGAACTTCATGAGGTTCACACAGGCCCACCTCTCAAACCTGTCAAGGTCCCTCTGGATGGCATCCTTTCCCTCCAGGGTGTTGACCGCACCACACAGCTTGGTGTCATCGGCTTGCAAGAGCTAGAAGCTTGTCTTCTTGCAAGATGTAGAATCCCAGGACCCATTTATGGTTCTTCATGGTGATGGGCTGTTGAAAAAATGGACCTTTTGATTTCCTTCACTATGGATATTTTTATAGTGTTATGACACTTACAGAATTTGCAGCTACAAAACTTTTATACCGATTAAGTACAATGGCAGTTAAATCTATTCATTTTTTTAGATTTCATCTTCTACACCTGAAGTCTGAATTACTACAGCCAGTACTGTAGTGTTAGCTTATATGTGCACACAAAATTGGCACAAAATCAGTAGCCTTCATTTCAAGTTGGATGCTATTTCCAAGATTAAGATATTTTGCTATTTCTGTCTATACAGAGTGGTGTAAATGTATCAGCAGTTTTAAAAATCAGATGCAGAGTTTTTGACTTTGCTACAAATGGTATATCCATAAATACTTCAAATATAAATATCAAACAGCTGACAGCACACTGCAGCATAGTATGAACAATCAATTAATTTTTTACTGTGATCTGTCAAGAGCTACTGAAGTTAGTAGTTTTAATACATTTAACATAGTTAAATATTTGAGCAGCAAGCTTTGCACTCTGAAGTGTTCCTATGAAGACAAGGTTCTTTCTGTAGTTTACTTGAAAAACTTTATTAAAAGGATCAAAATTAGTTATTTAAAGTGGCATTCAAAACCATTTCGGATTGTAAAAGGTTAAAAAATACGTATATAGCGTTGCTCAGTTAAAATGCAAACTCGTTCTCTGAAGTGACAGTATGTTATTCTTATAAAGGAACATGTGTACAGAAATTCAGGCTCTGAAAGAAGGTTTTCCTAACTCTTTTCAACCATGGTGATCCCAGGAAAGTAAAGAGCTGGCTGCACTTCGGCTTTCATTTTGGAATGCTGAAGTTTCCTTAAACAAAATGTAGATCTTTACTGCCTTCTATTTTCTAATGTCATTTTCAGAAATAGTGTTGTGGGGGGAAATCTCCTTATCACCACTGACTAACCGTCCCTGTGTGCACTCCACTGGAGACACAAGTTTGCAGAGTCCAAGTCAAAGTTGTTGCTAGTACCGCTGATGACCCTGTAGGAGGTGGTTTTGTCATGAGATACGAGTTTCTTTGCAGAGCACAAAAAAGACGAGGCTAGCCTCAGGTCTCCATTCCTTCTCACTACCTGTTCTGAGAGTGAGTTCACTGTTTTTCTAAGCAACTTTAATTCTAGTTAGTTATTTCATGAATTAATTGGTTCTACCTGTTAGTTTTTCTTTTTTCTTTCCCCAAAGAAACCTGTTTTGTTTTGGGGACCCATTTGCTGTGAATGGACGGAAGGTTTCGGACTTCAGTATATCTCCTGCAGAGCTCTGGTTATTATTTCATAGAATGGTTAGACTTGGAAGGGACCTTAAAGATCATCTAGTTCCAACCCCCCTGTCATGGGCAGGGACAACCTGGTTGCTCACAGCCCCATCCAGCCTGGCCTTGAACACCTCCAGGGATGGGGCATCCATAACTTCTTTGGGCAACCTGTTGCAGTGTTTCACCACCCTCACAGGAAAGAATTTCTTCCTACTATCCAATCTAAATCTCCCCTTTTTCAGTTTAAAACCATTGCCCTTTGTCCTGTTGCTACCCTCCCTGATAAAGAGTCCCTCCCCATCTTTCCTGTAGGCCCCCTTTAGGTACTGGAAGGCTGCTATAAAGTCTTGTTCACCCTCCAGGCTGCACAACCCCAATTCTCTCAGCCTGTCCTCATAGGAGAGGTGCTCCAGCCCTCTGAGCATCTTCGTGGCCCTCCTCTGGACCCTCTCCAACAGGTCCATGCCCTTCTTATGTTGGGGGCCCCAGAGCTGGACGCAGTACTCCAGGTGGGGTCTCACCAGAGCAGAGTAGAGGGACAGAATCACCTCCCTCGACTTGCTGGCCACACTTCTTTTACATTTGGCCTTCTGGGCTGTGAGCGCACATTGCCGGCTTATGTTGAGCTTCTCATCAGCCAACACCCCCAAGTCCGTCTCCTCAGGGCTGCTCTCGATCCATTCTCCACCCAGACTGTATTTGTGCTTGGGATTGCCCCAGCCCACCCACGGGATCTTGTACTTGGCCTGGTTGAAATTCATGAGGTTCGCCCATGCCCAGCCTGCGGGTTGGTGCACTCAAGACACTTTGCCTTGGGGGATAATGCAAGACAGTGCTATGATCAGATACTCAGTATCTGTTTGTGCTCAAATTATACTACCAGTTTTGACCAGCAGAGGCATGTACGCATAAGGAATTCATGTGCTGGCTGATTTCTTACTAATTTCCCTCCATCAGTTTAGCTTACTCACATGACAACTGTAATTAACAGAGATCTGATGTCCCAGGTTGCGCTGTGTTATGGTCTCTGTGGAGTCTTCCCGTGCACATTGTGAGATTCATCCCTCTTGCTGATTTGTTGGGATGCTTGTGCCTTCTTTGGAAGACGGTTATCTTTCTCAAATCAGCCCACGCTTGGGAAAAGCGTTCTGCCAGGTGCCAGCACACTGTGCCATTTACATCTCGTCACTAGTTGGATTTCGTTTGTAAGCCATGCTGGCTTCATCTGCTGCACCATTTTAGTGTATGATCAGTGATGCTTTTTAGAAGCAGATCTCCTGATCATCTCTGCTTATCGCATTTTCTCTGGTACTAGGGAGCTAGCTGTTTTAGAACTCATTAACTGAATTTATTTCACATGAAGTTAAGCTGGAAAATGCTGTCTAGGAATGCAGGCACCGAGGGGTGCGCAGTCCAAAGGTAGACTGAGGTAATGTCCCTCACTGCCCTCCCCACCCCCAATACACCTGGCATAGACTTCAGTTGTTCACTTCTGCAGTTTCACTTCTGTTGTGCCATGTGACGTGTTCATGAAGATATAAGCACTGGGCAGTCGCCTGGTACCCTTACCCGGCAGAAGCTGGTGATGGAGTGAATGCTAAACGTCTGTACCAGCATGGTGTGAGCCACCTGTATGGAGTCCATGAGGTGATCTGGCAGGCAGCGGGGAAGATGGAAGGCTGGCGCTTTCTGAGTGCCCGTCTGTGAGAAGAGCACGCTATCGTAAAGCAAAAAAGTTCTTCAACACAGATTTTTTTTTTTTTGTTTTGTTTTTTGGTAAGCGCTAGAGTCAATTTACAGCTGATGCTTGTATTGCCACAGTGTTCCTGTATTTCTTGTCTGACACAGATCTGTTTATTCTAGTATCAACATGTTGGAATCTGCTAAGAGTATAATACACATTCCCTGGTGCTTGTGCTGCCAACTCTGTTGCCAAGAATAGGGTACACGCAGGCTGCCTCTTCATCAACGGGCTGAATAAGGAATGCCTGGAAATCTGTCAGGGCAGGTGAAAGCTTGAGTTCAATCAGAAACGTGCCCACTTCTCTCAGAGATTTTCTGTGTGCTCCTTCCTTCTCAATATTCCTGGTGCCTGTGCCTGTTTGTATGTTTTTTTAACTAGAATTCTTAATGAACGTGGGTAGTCAGCCTTAGTACAGCCGGTAGCAATTGGACGTTATCCTGTATTGGATCCACTAGATTGAAAGAGTTACCAGCCACCCTGGTTAAAACAAATAAGTGAACAAATCCCCCCCCATAAAGACACCAACAGGATTCCTGTCTTTCCCAGCTGTGTTTCTGTTCTGAAGGTCTGTGAGCAGCTCAGTCATCTTCCAAACGTACTTTTGTCAGGCTTGCAAGAATAGGTGAGGACTTCTCAGCTGATGCACTTTGCAAAATATGCCTACAAAAGCCTTGTTCTGCTGGCTTGTGATGACCTGCCAACAGCAATAAAAACTGCTTTTGGAACATCAACAGTGTATTGCATGTTTATGCGTAGTTACTTGGAGGAAGACAACGGTTGTTTTTCGATAGACTAACTGATGTGGTTCAGACGCTACATGCGTTCTTTCTGCTTACCATTTTGGTATAGTCGTCCGTACTTTCCAAATGAGCAGGAAAAAACAGTGGAGAGGTTCATGCCTCTGGCTGTGGATATTGTTCGTAATCGTGGTATTGCTTTGATAGACTTCGCACCTGTGCTGGAATGTATGGGCGTATATACGCACTCACTAACTGTGTTTTCTCTATTAGGCGTTTTGTGTAAACATTCATACGTATTTCGTTAGCTTTTCCCATCAAGGTACAATAGATAGCCTGTTGTACAAAGGATTACTTTGGTCTTTTTCTTAACGCAGACCTTTTATCTTTCACTCGCTTCAAGAGCTTGGCTTCCATTATTAATTAACCACTTACCAATCCATGGAATTTCCTCATTAAAAGCCTTCCAAGAATATTTCATGTTTATAATCACAGTTGCTGTTTAATCTTAAAGATATGAATAACGATAACATTGGAGTTAGACTAAAAAAAGACAAGCAAGACAAAGTACAACAGTAAGCATTATATCACATCTCAAATATTAAATTTTTCAGCGCATGTTAATAGCGAAATCCCATGCTTATTGGAATTGTGACTATAATCTCAATTTTTTGTATTAGATATCCAACTGTATGTTTTTCACTTGGCTTTCCTCTGAGCCAAATTCTTATAAAGTGCAAAACACCTTCTAAGCAGAGCTGTAATGCCACTTTGTGTTATGGCTGCTGCATCCTTCAGACGTGCATTGCTAACGACGGTAGAATACACACTTGTAGTGGAATAGTGCACAGTATATACTTTATAAAACCTGCTCATTGGCTCAGTAACTTTGGCATGCATTGATCTGCTGTTGCGTTCTGCAATGCCATGTGCAAGGGTCTAAGCTTTCAAAGCTTGACAGTAATCAAGGAACCATTATATTTAAGGTGCAAGACAGATTATCCATGTGCAGAGGTATCATAGAGTGGTTAGAGTTGGAAGGGACCTTAAAGATCACCTACTTGCAACCCCCTGCCATGGGCAGGGACACCTCCCACTAGACCAGGCTGCTCAAAGCCCCATCCAGCCTGGCCTTGAACACTTGCAAGGATGGGACATCCACGGCTTCTCTGGGCAACCTGTGCCAGCGTCTCACCACCCTCACAGTAAACAATTTCTTCCTAACATCTAATCTAAATCTCCCCTCCCTTCGTCCTGTTGCTACCCTCCCTGATAGAGAGTCCCTCCTCGTCTTTCCTGTAGGCCCCCTTTAGGTACTGCTATAAGGTGTCCCCGAAGCCTTGTTCACTCTCCAGGCTGAACAACCCCGGCTCTCTCGGCCTGTCCTCATAGGAGAGGTGCTCCATTCCTCTGATCATCTTCACGGCCCTCTTCTGGACTCGTTCCAACAGGTCTGTGTCCTTCCTGTGCTGAGGACTCCGAAGCTGGACACAGCACTCCACACATACAGCATTCAAAAGATACTGCTTCTGGTTTGGGGTGGAAGTTGAAATAACTTTTGGAAGTCAAAAAGCTTTGCCCTAAGATGGCCTTCACATGATTTTTTTTTTTTTTTTTTTTTTAAATAGATCACCTATGGGACTGCTGTTAATGATTTAGTTAGGCCTGAAACTTTATCTACGTTGCACAACGGGCTGCTTTGAGCTGGCTGGGTGTGTATCGCCTCTTGTCAGGTCGTGGGGTGTATCTAAAAAATAAATGAGGCTCTTGTTTAAGTTAAAATAATTCAACTAAGACTTTCCCAGTATCCTGGTTTCAGTATTGAGGAGGATATAGACTTCAGTTTATACAGGGTTTTTTAAATAACATACCAGGGACGCTTTCATACAGCAGGCGTGAATAATTATGTGTTCCTTTTAGGTTCATTACTTTCCTGGATACCAGTCATCCACCAGTGCATTAACCATATTTTCTCTTTCATGTCCTTTATGTAATCGCTTGGTGTTGTTTAGTTTGAGTGAACTTTGTGAAGATAATGCCAGCAGTTCAGCACTTAACAAAAGAGAGGGCATAAAGAAGTACAAGTCAAAACCTGAGTCTTGCCAGATTGCCTGATGTTATTCTTCTGAAGAGTGCAGAGCATTCTGTTTAGAGACTGGCATGATTCAGAGCCTCTACAAAAAAATGAATCACATTTAAGCAAATTATTTCCTGCTCCTTGGAACTATTTTTAATTTGGGAGTGATATGGCAAAATCTGTGTCAGTAGCAATAATCTCAACCTAGGAAACACTGTAATTACGTTGCATTTGCTTCTAGTTCTGGAATATTTTTTTTTTTTTTTTTTTTAGAAGCTTGGCATAAACTTTTGAACTTTCTTTTCATAATACAGAGTATTTTGTATAAGTTCTCTTTTATCTTTAGATCAACAGTTTTGGGGATAAGATAATTTAAAATAAACTGTTAATGGTGATTGCTGCTTAGTGTCAAATGTGGAGAGCCTCAAGACTTGGAGAACTTCTCCTTTCCAGCTGCTGGAGACCACAGACTTGGGGCGCTTGGGGAGAGACAGAAGGAGGTGTGCTTAGGTGGTGCAGGACACCTAATGGGATGCAGAGAAGACCACCTTGGGATTTAAAAAATATTATATATTTTGGAGAAGAATTGAAGGCAAAAAAAGGGGTGAGGGGTGGAACATAAGAAAATAGGAATAAAATGAAAATAATTGGGATAAATGGAAAAAACCCAAATGTTGGTGACTTACAAAGATTCATGAAGTTCTTGCTATAAATAATCAAGCTGGCACGGAAGAAGTTGTTGTCCCCTCCCCTGTAAAAAAATTGGGTGTTTTGTCTAGAACCTGTTGTATTTATTTCACATTGGAAGCCAACAGGATATTTTAGGAACACTTGGATGCTGTAGGTTCCCTTGTGATTTAAGGCTGACAAACTCCATATCCTTTACGCCTCTCGTTGACGGAATGAGGTGCATCGAAGGAGTCAAAGCCTGGGATAAAAGTCCAGATGTGTGAAGGTATCAGGAGAAAAAGAGCTCATGAATTACTGCCTTGGTCGCCCAGCTGCTGTGTTCTAAATCCAGCTATTTTGGTTGTTGGGTGTCTTGGAGAGTGAACATTTATTTATTTTATTTTTTTAATAAACAATATAATAGAAAGATGATTAGTTCTTCAAAAGCTCTCCAAGAAAGCTACTTTTGATGGAAAAAAAAAAAAAAACCAACACCAAACCCCAGGACCCCCACCCACCGCCCCCCAAAACTGCCACCAAAGCACAGATCTAAAGGCTATCCTTTTACCTTTGAATGCAATGTTTTCAGTATTACCTTTTTGTTTTTAGCTTTTTAATGATTTATTCAAGAATAATGCAAACCGGTCTGAGAATACAGAAAGACGACAAAATCAGAACTACTTCATGGAAATGATGACTGTAGAAGGAGTCTATGACTACTTAATGTATGTTGGTAAGAAATGATTTCTCTTAATTCTTCTTGCACTCCATGCCAAAGAGGAAGTTCAAGTTCTTTGGTAAGAAATAAAGTTCTATTGTAGTACTCGTCTATAATTCAGCACTTGCAAGCTTAACAGTATACAGCTTAGGAACGCAGTCATTCTTTAGAAGACCTTATTGCTGCACTAAACCAGCATAATTTATCTTTCGTTATCGCTCAGTTGTTTTGTTATATCTCTTTCTTTCTGCATCTCAGAGTATGAGCTCACGGGAGGTAGGTCCCCTCCTTTTTCTCCAATGTGCCTAGGTTGCTTGTACATTCTGAGAACTAATTAATAAAAATCATTAAAGGAAGTATTTGATAAGCAATCTGGAGAATAGCGGAGAATATATTCCCAGTGTTGCACTAACAAAACTGCAACATTGTTTGCTTGTTTGCAATCTTTTCTGTCTTTTTTTCTTTTGAATAAGTGACTCCTTTATCATCATGATCAGGAGAACCTTATAAACGCGTTTTACTATCACTTTGCAGGTAGGGTAGTCTTCCGCATTCCTGACTGGCTGCATCACCTCCTGATGGGAGGAAGAATTCTCCTCAAAAATACCTTGGAATTGTACACAGACTATTACTTGCATTATAAGTTAGAACAGCTATTTCAGGAGCATCGTTTGGTTTCTCTCATCACGCTGCTGCGAGGTTAGTAAAAGTTACACCTTCGATGTGAAAATGCTGCTTTAGTTTGATATTTGAAATCCCTTCTTGTTAAGTTTCCAAGTACCAAACTTTGCAATGCTTGACGAAAGCTAACGGAGGTTTAAAAATCAAGTTGGGCCTATAAAAAGATTCTCAAAGCCTGTCGCGGGAAGATGCTGAGTCGGCCATGTCTGTCAGTGGTGATTACAGGGAAAAGTATTATAAACAGTAATTTGCTAAGGTGTGCAAAGAACGTCAAAAACAGAATAAAGGTGGTTTAGTGTATCAGGGCGTGAATGTTTCATGCTATCTTTGTTTTCACTTGCGTGCTGCACCACGGTCCTTCAACGTTAATTTTTTCTTTCCCTTTGTTGTGGGGGGGCTTTTGAGAGGGCTTGAGTGTTCTTGACCTTCAAATAAGGGAAGGGGAGGGAGGCTAAACAAAATAATTTAGAAATGACCTCACAACTGTAGAGAAGTATTATCTGACTACAGTCTGATCTAAACAACGCATCTGGCCCAAGCTCAGGTATCAAGACAGCTCGGTCTGTAGCAAGCCAAAAAGAAATCTTGTGAAAGACAAAAAAAGGAAAGGAGTAAATCTTTCGGAGCCTAAAACCAAAACTGAGTGCCTAATATTTCCGATAAACAAAAATTCTTAATTTTTTTTATTCATAGATAAATCTGAAATTTTTAACAGTTCCAGACAGTGCTTTAGCACAAGGTATAAATACTGCTTATAGTTTTGAAAGTATAAGGGAAGTTCTAAGGCGATCATAACTAACCTAAAGTAGAATTGGTCCAAACCTAGAAGATAATGCTTTAAAAACTTGAAAAGAATGGAAAAAAATTGGCAAAAGATTATTGTCCTTCACACAGGTGGAGTATAATGGGTTCAATCAGGCTAACGTAATCAAAAAACTATTATCTGGCAAGGCTAGAATTCCCTTCCAGTCGGGATCATACAGAAAAGAAGCTCAACTTCAAAGCCATAATCCAAACCACTTTTTATATGTTTTTTTATATGCCGGTGATGCGTTGTTGACTAAAAGGGTTTGGTTTTTTTCAACGTGTGTTTGCTGCAGATGCCGTGTTCTGTGAGAACACCGAACCCCGCTCCGTCCAGGATAAACAGAAGCGAGCAAAGCAGACTTTTGAAGAAATGATGAGATACATTCCAGGTTCTGTATTTCATGACTCTCTCTCTCTGAGTATGGTTAATTGTTCAAGCAGATATATAACCCAAATACACTCGCGTTAGTTTTCCAAATGAAATAATGCTTACGCTGCTAAGGTCTGAGTTGACCAGAATACTGCTATTAGGTGTAAAAACCCTGGAGCTCAGCTTCATCACTTAAGTGTTGCTGACTAAGGTTGTAGCAAAGTGATTAATAAAGACACGAGGGAAACAGAGCGCTTTACAAGTGTACATAGTACCATAATTTCTTCATCTTTAGAATGCTCCTGTGGTTTGTATCTTATCCCGATGAAAACTGGGTTGAAAAAGGCACACCATGAATCCAGAAGATAAATCTGAGCTCTCCTTAGACTGTAAACTAGGGAAGAGGGGCCCATTTGCTAGGTTATTCAGAAAGTAATGAAAAAATTTCACCTTGTGGTTTATTAAACAATGTACTAGGACAATACCTTGATATTATAAAAAGTGTAATAATTAGTTAGGTGTGCAGCCCTGAAGGAAAGGGAGGAAAAAAGACAGAACCAAAGGCAGTGTTTATTTTTCTATCTACCCTTTTAGACGGATAAAATTTGAACTCTATTTTAAACTTCTTTTTAATTACTGGAGTTCTAGAAATGCATCGTGTAACTGTTTTGCAGTGCTTCCCTAACGACTTGTATATTTGTTGTTGGTATCTGCTCTAGATTTAATAGGCAAGTGCATCGGGGAAGAGGCTAAATACGAAGGCATCCGGCTTCTGTTTGACGGAATGCAGCAGCCGGTGCTCAACAAACAGGTAACTTGCAGCGTGTGAGAAACTCGCCTTTGGGCACGGAACGTCCTGAAGTGAATGTGTGGCAATAGCAGAGGAGTGAGCTCTAATTCAGAGCTAAAAATAAAAAGTAGTAGCGTTGCCTTGGAGCTTTCTTGATTTTTTTTTTTTATTTTTTTTTTTTTTTTTATTTTAGTTAACTTATGTTCTGCTGGACATTGGGATCCAAGAACTCTTTCCAGAGCTCAGTAAGGTACGTGCTAACTCCATTCAGGAGCTGCAGAATTCTTCAAGCTGCTGGTGGGTCTGGTCGTTGCAGCATTGCTGCTGTTGTTCCTTTCTAATACTAATTTTAAATTTTTGGGGAAAATCCTGTATTTTACTAACGTGTTGAAATCATCAAAATCTGGATTATTTAAATTTTTGTTAATAAGCTCTTTCTAAATCCCTTTGAACCCATTTGTCTAGCATCCACCAAGTCTGAGCTGCCTTTCAGCAGAACTGGACAGAGCAGTCAGTGGTCAGGATCTCTGTGCCTTTCTTTTTCATTGATGGTCACCGCTCTGTCTTATGTATTTCCTGATTTAGGAAGTGAATTCAGCACACACAGCTCAGGCTGAGCTTTCAGCATTTTTCTTGAGAATGTTTGGCAGGAGGGTTTCTTACCTCTGCTATGGTCACTGCAATGTTAACTCCCGCTATCCAGATAAAGGACAGAGAATTCGCACGACACAAAATACTGTATAAATGCGTATCGTTAGGTTTGGGATCCACCTGATGTTTGTACTTACGTATATAAAACCTTCACAAAGCTTTACGTAGTAAGTTTACAGCTTGGTCTTCGTGGGAAGCAGGAGGTGTTAGGTAGCGAACTAGATACAATCAAACAAAACACCCCCTCACTTACAATTCAGGTGTCTGTTGCACGAGCCCTGTTCCCAAGAACTGTGGAGTGCCAGCAGTGATTTCTTTTGCGTGATAAACAGAAACAAACAATAGATACCAGAACAAGCGAGGGCACCTTCCATTTGTTTTCACTGAAATAAGGCCAGCTTAGCAAGTCCGACCTACTTTGCATCAGCTCTGTAGCATCTCCTCACATCAGTGTCCAAAACAGTTAAAAACACACAAAAGACCACCCAACCAACCAACCAAAGGAATAAAGTAGTGGCCTGGTGACTTGTGTGCTGCAAAACAGACCTGACTTAGCCCTGCTGTTTTACTCCGCTGAACTGTTTGCCTGTCTCCGCAGCTAATAACATATATATAGGAACAGCAAAGGGCTACGAAGATGATTAGGGGACTAGAACATCTTTCTTACGAGGAAGGGCTGAGGGACTTCACAGAATGGTAGGGGTTGAAAGGGACCTCTGGAGATCATCTAGTCCAACCCCCCTGCCAGAGCAGGGTCACCTTAGAGCAGGTTGCACAGGAACACGTCCAGGTGGGTTTTGAATGTCTCCAGAGAAGGAGACTCCACCACCTCTCTGGGCAGCCTCAGAGTAAAGAAGTTCCTTCTCATGTTGAGATGGAACTTCCTGTGTTCAAGTTTGTCTGGAGAAGAGAAGACTGAGGGGGGATCTCATCAAAGCTTATAAATACTGAAAGGGTGGGCGTCAGGAGGATGGGGCCAGACTCTTCTCAGTGGTGCCCAGTGACAGGACGAGGGGCAACGGGCACAAACTTGAATCATTCCTAGCAGAAGAAGGAAAGAAATGCAGTTGAAAAAATATCATGCCAGTGCCATTTCCAGAGCAGAAAGTTGCTGCGTTAATAAAGTTGTAGTTAGTAGTTAGGAATGGGGGAGGTGAGAACTTCCAGAGATAGAAAATACCTATTTCAAGAAATAGCATTTAAAAACCTGAAAGGAGCAGCCTTCCTTTCTCTTAACTCTGGTTTCGAGTGGATGTTTTCAAACACCGTTAGATCATTGCAGCTCAGTTTGGTTATTTATATGTAAATATGCCTTTTCGTACTTAATAAAATGTCAATTTTTCTCTCCATTACTGTTTGGCAGGGGCCGAAGGAAGCCAGCTCTGTGTCATCTTGGATGTGAACGCAAGGACCTTGCTGGACAGGAACAGACAGTAGAAACATCTGCTGTGCACGGTTGTAATGGACATGTGACGTTTTCACCTTGCATTGTATATTTTCTTGTAAATAACATGAAATTTAAGTTCTAAAAAATCTCTTTATGCAATAAAGACATTAAAATTTAATACCAATTACAAGTAAATAAAATATCTGTACTTTTTATTTAAAGATTGTTTTAGCTGTTATCAGTAACAGTCAAATTAATTTTCCCATAATCTCTGGGCGTGAACTTACAGGATGACATAAAATAAGGGAGGCCGGCCAATGTGTGCTTTGCTAAAAGAGCAATTACTGTTGTCTCCCTTAAAGGATACGCAGAAAAATTGTTTGGAAGAAGTTGTAGAAAGCTCCCATGAAGTTATTTTTAACTGTCTTAACAAACCTTACTGATTTTTTTAAAACAAAATTACACGATTGAATCTATTGCATATAAATATCATCTCAGAACTATCTTTGGCCGTCGTGCTTTCCGTGACCATGGAAAATCATGTGTGTAATTTAGCTTCTTTAATGTCTGACCTTCAACTCTAAAACACTCTTTAAAATAATAATGGGTGTGAAAAGCGGTTCTGACTTTCACCGTAGCCTTTATTTTTCTGTAATTTCTTATCTGGGTTTGTTGGGTTTTTTTCTGCCACCCTTTCTACAGGCTGGAGAAGAGGATGTGAGTCTGCTCGTAGCATTTTCTAAAAAATTATTAGTACAAAAATGCATGGGGAGGTTTTCCCTGTAAATCTTAATTTGTTGGCCCAGCGTTTATAAAAGAGTCTTTGAAAACGACTTTCATGCGTGGATTTTTAACAAGCTTTACTTGCAGAACAATACAGACATATTTTAATAGGAATTCCTCATTTTTTCTTTTCAGACAACACCCATTTTCTCTTCTTTTACAAACAAACCGACCTAACGCAGTATTAGCGCTCTTCATCAGTACAATTTGTGTTATCCATCTGCGTTACTTTTGTGTGCCTTTTCCTTCTGTTTGTCAAAAGAAGGTAGAAGTTTTATTTCTCTCTGGATGCGCCAAAGGAGTTGTTACAACTCTCTGAAAATTGGCGTGCGGGTACAGCTTGGTTCGTAAGTGCCCTGTCTGCTGCTGCTGCTTTTATGTTGGTTTGGGGAAGACCATTCTGTAAATTAGTAACTTTAGGGACTGGTATTGACAAATCATCAATGCCATGTTATAACTAGTAGTGTCAGCATCAGGTTTTTTGTCTCCCTGTTCTAACACGACTTACCTAGTGCAGCCCTGTCGACCGGATCTTTTCACGCGCAACCCTTGAATTTACGTGGAAACTGATGAGGTCTTGAAATTTTAAGCGTACTGAATGTTTATCTTAATGCACCTTCTCCTTGAAATCTGCAGGTGCAGTGAATTTAAGAGGTGAGTAGCTTGGGCCTGAAAAAGAGCGTAGCGCGCTTTCCAGAAAAACAAAGCAGGTTTAGTCAAAACACTGAGAATCTGTTTAATACAGCAATAAACAACGTGTCAAAATTCCAAATGCGAACAGTCTTAGAAAAATAATCATCGCTTGCGCTCATTTGTAAAGCAGTCACTTCTTGATAAAGTGTCAGAAAGGTACACTTAGCATTTAATATGATTTCTGATTTTATACTCATTAGCCTGTCTCTTACAACCATGTATTTTTTAAACACAGCCTTCCTCTAGAAGGGACGGGCTTTTGAGCTGTGATCACGATTATCATAAAGCCAGGTTATGCTGTAAAAAGCTCTATGACTGCACAACTTCCAGAGGTTGCCACAGTGCTGCAGGAGCCGGCGCGTATATCCAGCCTTCCCTCTGAACGTTGCTGATACAGAACAATGGTCGGGAGTCCTGTGCTTTGGTCTTTGGAAAAAGGCATAAAACTGAGCGTATTTATATGAAACGTAATCATAAGATTGTGTTCTCACTCTAGATGCAGTCCTCAAACTGGTCATGTTAAATAGTGACGTGTATATATTCAATTTGTTAAAACTGATCAAAATCAAATCAAACTTTCATCGCGTCCTTTATTAATGGAAAACTTAGGTGAGAAGCTGCGTCTTTAAAAGTAAAACGGAAAACCTTTTTTTAACTGCGTGTAAACGGGCCTCGTGCTTTCAATGGCACTGAGTTAAATCCAGTTCTTCAGGCATCGGGGTCAGTATGATAAATATGACTGCAAGCAAAGCTTTAACCCTGAGTGGAGATCAAAGAAAGGTATATACACCCACAATAAATCCATTCTAAAGCTTGATTATATTATTGGAATCAGATTCTTACGCAATTCGCTATCTAAAGCGGCTAAAAGAATTTGACAAGTTAAAAATATGCCATTTCGGTCAGTGGTTGTTTTCTGGTGAAGCATCAGCATCCACTGGAACTTTGCTTCTTGGACCCTCAGACTGAAGGGGGGGTACCCGCTGATTCAAACGAAGAGAACCCACTCGTTCTGCGCAGTGAGTTTCAATGGCTCCACCAGATTAAAGACAATTTGCTCGTGCCGTTTACTGACGACATGCGGAGAAACCTAAACGCTCATTCATTTTAAGGTGTAAGAAAAGAGAAGAGTTGTCTCTTCCCTTTGTCAGCGCCACCTCTCCTCTTGCCTTCCTCCAACCGAAAACACCGCGAGCAGAAATCAAGTATGCAAGCACGTTAAAGTGAGCAGTACAGAAACCAGGGTAAGACTTGCTTCAACCAGACTGCCGCAAGAAAACTTTATTCGACCTTCAACTGCTGGGTAAACTCTCTTCATTCTCTGGAGGTAACGGGAAACAACGTCAATATCAGGTTCGCCTAAACAAACAAACAAACAAACAAACAAACAAACAAAAGGTGCAGTGTTCTCTGCAACAGCCAAGCTCTGAACCAAGGTTTAAGAACCTGTCTAAAATTGCGGTTTTAGTTCAAGTCTTAAACCATTTTCTGCGGTTTGCCATTCTGAATCGGTGCGTATCAAGACAGCGTAGGGACGTGGAGAGTTGTTTCTTGTGCACAGATAAAACATCTGTGTTGGTTTCTAGCCAGAATTTTTTGTAGCAACTCATATTTTACCAAAAAAAAAAAGAATTCTTTTTGTATTGTCTGGCTTTTTCTAAATTTAATTTTGCATCTGTTCAGATGGTAAATGCCAGTCAGATTTAGGTAGACTGAGATAGTCTCCCACCCGTTTGGGGTAGAACGCACAAAGCTATCGCTTACACCTTTTCAAATTTAACTTTACTTTTTTTTTTTTTGGAAGAATTTCTAGTCTGTGTGCTGCTGTGTGCACACAAAGTACGACGTGGATTTTCTATAGTCACTGCTGACAACCACGTCACGCACCCCTTCTGATCCACGCTCTTGTAATCCTGAAGTGCAAAACCTTCGTCTTAAAAATAATTAGAGTTTGCTATATGGGAAGACTTTACCACAATCTTTCAAGTTGTTCCCTTTCATTATTCCTAATGATTTCTCTCTATGTGAACTTACCTCTGTATGAACAGATATTTACTGAGAACTGCAGCCCCCCCCCTCCCCCCAATTTACAAGCTCTAGGTTGAATTTGATTTTGAACACCAATCCCACTTGTGAGAATCGATTTGAAATTGAAACACCCTGTAGAACCAAAAAAACAGTCTGTAACAAAGGTCCAAAAGGGAAGATTTTGGGGCAAAAGCATGCTTTTACCATCCAGAAGCAGAACGTAGGAAATGAAAGTTCTGCAAGACGTAGATGTGCTCCTAGAAGATTTTTTTTTTAAGTACAGCGCTACATCCTTTCTGTGTTTTCAGAAAGAACTAATTTTAATCTCAAAATATTTTTCAAGTTTCCCTTTGTCCTAAAAGTTGTGCGTGTCGATTGTATAAAAGCTGAATTTCTAACAGTTTGCACTGTTACTTTAGAAGATCTTAAGACAGCATCATGAAACGCCTCCTTTCTTCTACCTCTCCCGCGTGGGGTCCGTGGGACCCCTGCGTGCTGCTCCCCACACAACTCGTGAGAGTCCCGCTGCTGTCGGAGGGGCAGGCTCATTCCCGCAGAGCAAGTCGGCATCTTTCCCCTCGCCTCCTGTGGTCCTCGCCTGAGCTGCATGATCTTGAAGTAGTAGAGGTGACGATCCTGTGTTTGCAATACTTCTATACAGTGGAAGTTTGAGGTATAAAGAAAACAGCACCTTTCTTTTTGAGGCACTGCTTAGTAATGAGTACAAACGCAAGGTAGCACAGATAATATGTGCTCTCCATCACAGAACCATGGGAGGTGTTGGGTTGGAAGGGACCTTAAAGATCATGTAGTTCCAACCCCCCTGCAGTAAGCAGGGACATCTTCAACTAGATCAGGTTGCTCAGATTCAAGCCTGGCCTTGAATGTCTCCAGGGTTGGGACCTCCACCACCTCTCTGGGCAACCTGTGCCAGTGTCTCACCACCCTCATTGTAAAGAACTTCTTCCTAATGTCTAATCTAAACCTACCCTGCTCTAGTTTAAAACCATTGCCCCTCGTCCTGTCGCTACATGCCCTTGCAAACAGCCCCTCCCCATCTCTCCTGGAGACCCCCTTCAGGTACTGGAAGGCTGCTATAAGGTCTCCCCGGGGCCTTCTCTTCTCCAGGCTGAACAACCCCAACTCTCTCAGCCTGTCCTCATAGGAGAGGTGCTCCAGCCCTTGGATTATCTTCGTGGCCCTCCTCTATGGTGTGCTTCTTGCTTTTTTACTGGTTTACCATGATCTCAGAACTGCTCTCTCAGCAACGCGGAATTGATGAGGCTTAGTTTCTCTTTGAAAATTTTGTGATTTAACTGAAAAAGAATATAGTTGCAGGCTACAACCAAAACTAGCAATCCAGCACAGTCAGATTAGAAGCAAATTTAATCTATCCAATAAAAGCAGAAAATCTGAGACTTGTACTATAAAAAGATCTTGTCTGCTACCCTGTTGGAGCCCGTCCTTACCTTTACTGTATCCCAGATTTTTGTCTTTCAGCATATGATAGCCATCTCCTCCAAATAACATATAGGACGGAAGAGTGACGTTATATATTTCATCCATCTGGAGCGGGACGTAGGCTGGGACTCGGCAGGCTGTGCAAAGCACTTCTAAACTAACAACTCTGCTGCCCGAGGCTCTGGAGAGATCGTAGACCACGTGGATGCCTGCAAAAATACACGTTTGAATGTCACTTTACGCAGCACCGCTTGAACATAAGAGGGTTAGAAGCAGCATCCTCCACCAAACTTTCAACAGATTCTTTACGTTAGCTTATGTGACTGAGAGGTTATATTGTTTTGAGTGATAGCAGTTAATGCCCTTTGCACAATAATTAACCTTTATCCAAGCAAATTTATGAGATTCGAGAATTGCTGAAGTACTGTCCCGCCTCAGGTGTTTACCTGATCGTCTGTTCTCATCGCTATTCCACAGAAGGACATTACTGGTCATGGGATTAGGATACTGCAAGATAAAAATACCTTCCCTCATTCCTGCAGACACAGGCTTTCCCATTACACTGTCTATTTGGCTGAAATGACTTCTTTTAATACCAGCCGGCCACCCTAACTGAGCGGCTATTATGGATAATAAGTACTGTCCTGAAAAAAGCAAGCCAGGCCAGGGCTGAACGTTGCGGTTTCTCCTCAGTGTAGAAGTACCGTTTCTCGTTGTGAGCCTTCTTCAGTCAAAGCCTGGGGAGAGTCAGGCCCCCAGGACAGCACTGCCAAGAACTTGCTGATCAGGAAGCCACTAAAGCTCGTCCAAAGCACAGAGGCTCTTCCAGCCCTGGCCCTCTTCCTGCTCTGGATCTTCTGTCCTGAACCCTTTCCAGAGCTACCACTTATCTTTTTTTTTTTTTTTTTTTTCCTGTGAAAAGGCAGCAAGCAGAAGGGCTGCTGCTGCTTTACCTTAGTGGTACCCAACAACCTGGTAACTCACTGGTGAATCGTGTGCAGGACAGGGGTTGTGTCCTTGGCACGTGGAGGTTCTACATCACACGGAGGGGGTAGTGCCCCCATCACCAGGCCGCGTGGCAGGGGAAAAATCCCTCAGCCCCTGCCCTTCAAGCTTAACTTTTCTGCTAAATAAACAATAAAAGCCTCACTGCATCGCAGAGAGACCAGGAATAAACATGACTGTAGCCTAGTACACATCTGGGTAAATACACGGGGGGGGGGGGGCGCGATTCAAGAAATGCGCATGCTTTTAATATTAACTCTCCATCCCTAAAACATTTAGAAATTCACCGGAGCAATTTCATAGCTCATTTGGACTAACTTTAAAACTGTCAGCAATCATAAGACGACGGCGCAAAATGATTTTGACAAAGTGAAATTTGGCAATGATTTGCAGAGACGTCCAGTGCGGGGTTTCAGGTAGGCTGCCAGTGAAGAACGGAAAATGGGAGTTTGTTGTAGCTGTTACTGGGTTACAGCTACCCTCAATTATATCTTCCTGTAGCTAACTGAAGTGTTAAACGGCTGCCATTACGGGTCACCGAGCCAACGGGGAATCCCGCCTCTGCTGAGGGGAGCAGCGGTGGCCTGGGTGTTGCAGCGGCTCAATTAAACACACGCAGGATTAACGGTGTTAGTTGGCTGAGGCACAGGGCTAGCATGGACGGCCAACTAGATTTCCATTCTTAAAAGAGGCTTCCAGGTGTAATACGAACAAGGACAACGGAAGGGATGGCCGGCTTGGAAAACTGAGAAGAAAACGTACCTCCAACCTGCAGCAGCTCTCCGCTTCCTCTTCCGTATCTGTGCACGCTGTGCTCAAAAGCTTCCTTCAGAGTGGAGCCTTTTAACCTTACCAAATCAAAACGACCTCCAAATGGCAAAACAGACAGCAGATCTTCCACAGTAATGCTACCTGGGGGAATGAGACTTCACTTACGTTATTTTTTTTTTTAAAATTTACACTATTATTAACAGCACAACATTGACAAGGAACATGGCAAACACAATTTGAGAAAACGAGGGCCAACAGAGGTGAGGGTCACATCTACCGCCTCAGCCAAAGAACCTGCATCTTTATCAATCAGCAAGTATCACGGCTCATAAATCTGATGGAACTGTATGTATTGCTATTTAAATAACTCTATTAAAAGAGATTACAGACCACTGACCTAAGCTGAAGGAAAACAGATATTCTTACCAAGGCAAATTTTCCAATTGTTTAAGACTTATTGATGTAGACCTACAGAAAAATTTAGCTAAAATGAAAAAAACTGTTTTATGTGATACCAGGAAAATAAGAGCTGTAAAATTTTAGCGTTCAGAAAACCCAGAATTCACTTA
Organism: Chroicocephalus ridibundus; assembly: GCF_963924245.1. Lineage (NCBI taxonomy): Eukaryota > Metazoa > Chordata > Aves > Charadriiformes > Laridae > Chroicocephalus > Chroicocephalus ridibundus. The sequence goes on from NC_086286.1 coordinate 90,033,095, forward strand.
TTCTACACTTATTCTGCTGGGACCCTTCTTATGAGGGTCCCAGCAAACCAGACCGCATGACCCTCTACAGTAGGGTGGTTAGCCGAAGAAACATCCTCTATCTTTCTTTGTTCCAAGGCAGCAAGGAGAGAGGGAAACGATAAAAAGCGCTGTGTACAAACAACGCTAGTAAATTCTATTAATGTCAGCCTGAGTGCAGTTGGGCTCTAATGATGTATAACCATTTGAGAAAGTTTGAAACCGCTTCCAAACACTGTGCAAATCCCATCAAAACAAGCCCATACCTAACATTGGGTTTGGGCTCGCATCAGAACTCGATTCTTCCTTCTTGATAAAGCTGTCATTCAGCTTGTAATTTTACATACCATTAGTGCTCTGTTCATCAATGGGTGACCGTATCCCACCTCCATTCAGGATGCACATTGATACGTGGTTCCACGACTTTTTATCCGGACGGACGACATTCTCATAAAGCTACAAAAGGAAAACGTTTAAACTGATTTTTAATCTTCACTTAGTCCAGGCTCTGGAAATTTACAGCCAATACGATCTGAGACTGAAAAGAGACAGAAGTGTTTTCTATCTTCTTTCACATTACCTTCTGCCCCACACTAAAATACTGCATTATTAAAAAAACAAAAAGGCAAACACAGTAAAATAAGTATTTTGCTTTGTTAAAATATTTGCCTTTTTCTGTAATGAACTCTTGAACTCTGCCATAGTCTGTGTGTGTATGACATGGCCAGGGCAGGCCAGCTGAACAAAGGAAGGATGATTCTTTGATTCCAGCAGCTGTAATAAAGACAAATGATTTGGGCACATTTGGAGAACTGGGAAGTGAAGAAGAAAGACAGCTGTACCTTAAAAACATGTAGGGGAATATATAAATTAATCTCTTGTTGTATGTTGCAGGGAATTAAGATTTTTCAGCTTCTCTGAGATTGGTTTTTAATATTTGGAATGGTCTTGGCAAAGTAGAACGATGTAGAAGAGCGGAGGCACAGGAAACAGGCATACTAGGTCAGACCCAAAAGTCTACTCTGCACAGCATCATGCCTCCAACAGTGGCAAAACGCTCACAAAATGAACGGACAAGACAACATTTGCTTGCGGCATCTTAAAGAAAAGAAAATGGAGACCAGGGATTTACTCAGTTGCATGAGGATGATAAATCTACAGTGTTAATCCTCAGAAATAAATGAGTAGAACAGGAAAAGGCTGAGAAAAGAAACAAGGGTAATGGAAGGGATGGACTGGTTTCCGTGCAGGAATGACTACGGTTGTGACTCCTCAGTCTCACAAGGAGAGAAATACAGAAAGGACATGACAGAAGTCTATAAAATCAAGACGGGCTTGTGGAGGCTGGGTAGGGATCGGTGTGTTTTCTCATTTCAAGAATGATTCAGAGAGGGGTGACACGGACAGCCACAGACACAGAAAAGTTTCTGAACGTAGAATGATGACGCAGGCTAGGACTGCCTGACCTGGTAAAGAGACAACGTAACAAAAATATTTGAGAAGCCTATGAAATCGTGAGCGGCGTGAAGAGGGTGGATAGGGACCGAGTGTTCCAGTGCAAGGACTACTCCTCGGCCTCCAGCAGGCACCCAGCCAGTGGGCAGCGGGCTGCACACAGACGAAAGAGCAAGGTCTCTGCAGGATGCGCAGGTCAGTGGCGCAACACCCTGCCACCGGCTGTTGTGAAGGCTGACGGCAGTCAAAGGCAGATGGGGCAAGTTCAGGGAAGAGAAGTTCCAGTGGGAGCTAGTAAATACCAAGACACTACTTGTGGTCTAGGAAGTCCCTGAGCTGCAAGTTGCTGGAAGATGGAGGAAGATTTGAGTACAGCGTCTCCACAGCCTTGTCCGCTCTTCCCTCACCATCCTGCCTCAGTCACTCTTGGAGACAAGACATTGGGATGGGGAAGGGATGGTCCTGTCATCTGTTCCAGTTTGGCCACTTCTCAGCTGCATCCCTGTGCCAAGTGTTTGAGGCCTCTGACTTGTAGGTAGATGTGTAAACGCTTTGTGGCTCTAGTTTAGCGATCAAAGTTATTCCCTATGGCCAGATCCATGGGATATTCTTCAGTTCATAACTCATACTTAATGAATGAACAGATTTTTTTTTTCTGATTGCTGATTTCAGTCGGAACTATACCCCCTGATTTACTAATTTGCCTGCAACAGATATCAGGATTAGAAGTCTGTAATTCCTCAGTTCCCCACAGAAGCATTTTTAAATTACACAGAATCACAGAATGGTAGCGGTTGGAAGGGACCTCTGGAGATCATCTGTCCAACCCCCCTGCCAGAGCAGGGTCACCTAGAGCAGGTTGCACAGGTGCAATCGTGGTGCTACACTTGCTGCTCTCCAGTCCCGAGCACAGAGGCAGTTTAAAACAAAAGCTCACATGCTGATGTTAGCCATTTCACAGCCATTTCACATTTGAGTTCCTTTAAGGTTCTTTGTAGAATGCCATCTGGGTCTGTCAACCTTTTTTTCTGAGATTTTGGGCTACTCTGGAGAGAAGCAGCACTGAACTAAATGGACATCTGTTTTGACCCAGTACAACCGTTCAATCAATCCTTCACGCTTTTCAATCTCCGGATTTCCCAGGACAGCTCTAAATATTCAAGCCCATGGCACAGACAGGTCTGTTTTTACCTTCATACCCCTGTATGCCTGGCACCAGACGGAAAGCAAGTGTAGAACGGGTAATGCAAAGGCCATGAAGGACAATCCATGTATCTCCTCATGACTGCAGACAGATAGTTGTCTAGAGACACCAATTTAACTAAAGTACATTTTGATCTCCCCTGACAAAATGTATAGGAAGAGAATCCACAGACTTCTGAAAGCTTAAAGTTACTTTCTTGCATCTTAAAAAATGCCAAAGCATTTGATCACATTTTTCAAATAAAAATATAAAAACGCCTAGCAGGAAGAAAAAAGCAAGGTGGAACTGTTTTGGTGGAACTGTATGCGGAATTCCCAAATCTTAATCTAATTTGGAAATTAGCCCATGTACTAAGAATTATTTTAAGGATTACAATAAAAGCAATCAAATGGCCTGGATGACCAGCTTTGGGGAAATATCTAAATGAAAACTCATGGCTCCTAATTGGCTCCTGACTTTACGGCAGTGCTCATTTTCTGCAGTCATGTTAGTGAACGTTTTCCCCTGGAGCACCCAAAGGAAATGGTGCTGCTGTGGGAGAGCGAAACAACCAAAACCAGCTAGTTTAAAAACTGGAAGTGACTTCTCATAAAAAGACCTTCTGGTGTTACGGGACTGTTAAAGCTCAGGGATATCCATCAGGATGCAGCAGGGGCCAGTGACTCCCTCTGGGCTGGGATGCTGTGGACTTTTCTCTCTTCTGGGCCCGGCTGTGAGTGTGGCCTTTCCCCCTCCTTTGCTTCAGCTGGCACCTTTTGGTCTCTTTGAGGGGACAATTCATAGCAGTAACTCGTCAGAAAACTAGACAGAATTTTTTTTTCTGGGCTAGTGCATTAAAAAAGGACGAGCAGAACCCAGTGGGTAAAAACGGGGCAGAAGGTAAGTGCTGTGAGCAGGAGATGGGTAGCAGGATGGGAGAGGAGCGGGGGAGACGAGCTCTCCTCCTTGCTTGAGGAATGGGCTCCTAGATCAGACCGCCGTGTCTCTTCAAACCACAGCCCCAGAGCCGGCTGCGAACAAGCTGGTCTCTGTATGAGGATGTACACATAGAAGAAACCGCTCCTTACTCTATACAGTAAGATTAATTATAACCTTTCTTCTGCCATATCTTTCTAGGGACGCTCTAGATGTTATGGTGTTGGAAAGCAGAACACAGCCCGTGCGCTGATAGTTCAGAGCCTGGGAGCGTTTCATCTGATAGCTCTAAAGTAACGCTTAGATGGGATTGCCACCTGCTGTGGCAACGTCTTACCGCGGCATCACAAAGCAAATTTCCCATGTTACATTCTTGGAAACGGCACGCTTGGTTTGTACCGTTCAGGTAAACACTAGTTTTTCCAATCTCTTCCGAATAATTCCCCAGGTCTTTCCTCCATTTTTCCACTTCTTCTTTAATGTGCTCATCTGTAAAGCAGTATGAAAAGTGTAAAATAAGCATCACACGTATCTCGTATTAGTGACGCTTCAGTGAATACAAAGCTTAGGAAAAAAACCTGCTCTTCATGATTCGAAAGCATTACACTTTCCCTAAGGGCTCTTCAAGCAACATGACATCTACACTCAACTCAAACAAAGCCTGTAAGGGGAGCAGGCAGGACAGGACAATCAAGTGAACAAGCTATTCCTGTGCCACAGCAAGCTCATCTCCCCTATAAGACTTAAAAATATATTCGCCCAGTCCTGTTCCAACCTCTGACCGAAGGGGTTTCTAGCACCTACCTCTACAGGTGAGAAAATTTTTAATATACAAGTGAGCTTGGTCTTTATTTGACATCGTACCTTTTTTTTTTTTTCTCCCCAATTATAACTTCCTCCCCTTGAACATAGTGCTAAAAGGAATACTAGCTCAAATACTAATGTCAAGGAATAAACCCTTTATAGAAATTAATTCTCTATGCACATCTGTCTGCCAGGTGCAAATCGAATTCTGTCAGAAAAAAAAAAACAGATACAAAGATACTTATATATGCAGACTGGTAATGTCACAACTGTTTTATATTAGCTATTAGTTTTAAGCAGTTTGCCACGTAACTGTCAGCAACAGCGACATTTATAAAATACAAGCGCCTATGTATCTGAATTTTTACTTTTACTGACATCAGATAGAGAATGTAAAGTCTCTTTACATCATCTCATTACATTAATAGATCACTGAGAATAACACAGTAAATAATATCTATGAACATAACATTTTTAAAGGATTTATTTTACAAATACTCTGCTAGAACCTAGAAAGTCTGGTAAAAGCTCAGAGCTTCATACAGCAAAACACCGGACAAGAAACAAAGACCAGAGAAACAGCCCCGGGTAATTACAAAGCTGACAAAAAGCAGGTAAGAGAGCTCAGAGTTATGAACAGAGAGCAACAGAGAGACTCTCCTCCCATTCTTTAAATGTTTCAGAACTGAAACACTGAACACGCTCAGCACTGAAAACAAGAAGCCATGGGGTTTGTCTACTATATTTGCACATTGACAGAGTATTCCATTTTTTTTCTGGAACATTTCCACTTTCCTATATTGCTCTAAACTCTGTTCTGAAGAACCCAGCCCCTGGCAAAACGGTGTAAATTAGTCCTCATAATCTTTTCAATGATAATTACCGGGCTAGCTAAAACGGGCTCTGCTAAATGGTAAGGTAGTGTATCACCTCAGCTCCTACAAAAGGACGTCCAGTGATTTTAAACAGACAAAAAACATACACTGAATTTGTGCATATTCAAAGGCCACTGTTCAGAAAGAGAAACAGGCAAATGGGTACGACTATAACACAGCCTGAATCCTACGCAGAAGAGAACTGCAAGCCCAGGAAGAAAGCTGAATTCTTCTGCGCCGTTGTACCGCGTCTTTAACGTAATGACACTCGAATGGTAGCGGCGTGCTGCAGGCACGTTCAACGGTCTGGTCCACGTACCTTCAGGAACACTGCTGTCCAGCAGAATGGGGTTTCCGACTGCTTCCACCACATTTCCGTTCTTGTCAAAGGTAACGTTTAAGTAACCGAGATATTTTCCATAAGCGTAAGCCTGTACAACTGGCACCTTCCTCCCATCGTCGGAGTCAACCATGTGTGGATAGGAGCCGCTTGGCTTTTCAGTAGAGGGTGGGGTGCCTGGACGAAACAAGCGTGTAAAGTGGGTCTTCAGCTCACGTGGCCTTCAAGGAATTATTAGAATGACACTTAAATGTTTCTCAGCCTTATAAAAAACCCAAATAGGATACTAAGCAGAAACAACGATGAATGCATTGGATGACAAGCACGCATTTGACTGACCAGTTATGTTATTTCATAAAAGACGATGTTGTTTTCAGGACATGAGCTCTAATAACTGCCACAGTGTTTTTTAAGTTGTGACAGCACACTCCTCCATGACATCATGTCACAGTAACAACAAAGGAACTTTTCATTCCGATTATTTCAACCTAAACCTCTCAGTAATAATGCACACATACCAGCCTCTGACTGAAAAGTTTATTGTTAAGCCTTCACGCAACATTATTCTGCATCAGCTAGAAAATGAGAATGTTAGTAAAACATACATAGGACTTCTTGATATAAGAGAGTCTAAACTATTTTTATTGATAATATGCAGTCAGATTACCTACAGAATACAAGCAGTTCCATCAATTTGTGCATACACCCAACTGATTTTTTTTAACTATAGCAAACTTAGCCTCCAAAATTTCAGACAGGCTGCAAACCCTCTGCAACAGCAAACTTCATCAGCATTTTTGTTATGTGGCCACGGATGTAAAACTCTTACCAACCTGCAAAGTTTGAAGGGTGATTAGACGCAGGACTTGGAAACAGACAGATTAAAGCACCGCAGTTACAGAGAACAGAGATCTCAGCTCAAACGGCTCAGGCTGCCACAGGATGTAGAAACCATGCAGGGGAGGAAAGCGGCCAAGAAAACTACGCAGCACAGGTCTTGTCTCAAGGGTACCAGCCTTCTCCCTGTCTCCTTGACAATCTTATCTGAGTCGTATCACTCCCCCGTTATTCCCGTCAGTATTCCTGCCCCACCGTCAGCAAAGACCAAGGTCGGGCAGCTCTGAGAGGCATCACGTGCTGCCTCCCACTGCAGAGACACCTCTAAGCCTACTGCTCACTCCTGTCCCAAAGCCGGCGGCATTTCCCATCTCCATGTGGGCGAGAGCCGGGGTGCCGGCAGGGCAGGGGCATGGGGGAGCAGGCACAGAAGACATGGATCCAGAGGAAAGCAGGCTCTTCACATCCCCTGCTCACAGAACAACTGGTTTCCTTCCATTTATAGTTGTTTCCATAATATGAAATCCTGGGATAAGCAACATGACAAATGTTCCTCCTAGAACTCCCAACATGATTCATATTTATCTCTGATCCCTTCTCTTCTCCAAGGAGAACAGCTGTAACAAACTACAAGATGAGCTAAATTTACCAGAGAACTAGTGTTTCTACTTTCAGCCTGGCCGACAGAGTTAGTTTCTTCGTGGTGCCTCTTCACTATTTGATTTATTTTGGGAAGAATTTAGGAAACCCTGGAGCTAATGAGAACCCTGCAGGATTTGTGCATGTAAGAGTGGCTTTGAGTTTTTTTGGAACTGAAAAAGGAATCAGTTTTGATCCCTTGCCCTTGTGCAGTCCTCAAATGAACAGGGCATTAGCAAGAGAAAGCCATGATTTCTGGTCATCGTTTTAGTATACATCAGCTGTGTGAGATTAAGTGGTTTTCCAGAGCCTTGCTCATTTCTTGCTTTTTGAAGAGAGACTTTCTGATACTAATACTTTCTTGCAGCATTAATTACCACTACAACATTGTTCTGTTGTAAGACAGATGTGAAATGAAATGAAATGAAATGAAATGAAATGAAATGAAATGAAATGAAATGAAATGAAATGAAATGAAAAGACTTTTCAGTGCATCTTATCCTCAAAGAAAACAGCACTAAGAATTCATGCACACATCTCAGTCCCAGTGTGAGATGCAATGCTGTTTCGTTACAAATGCACAAATTCATACGGGGTAACTGAAGAATTTGCAACACCTCCCTATTTTCTTACCTTGTTGTAGCCAACACACTACGTTCTCAGAACGTCCTTTCTGAAGAAAACCAGAAATTAAAATGCTCTAGCCTAAAATTACCATTACTGTTTGAAGCAGTTCTACAAACCCAAAGCACGCCTGAATAAGTCAAGACAGCGTTTGCCACATAATCTGTGGATAAACCGGAGATCTGCAAACGTCTTAGATGAAAGGTTGGACTAGTCCAAGATTAGGCCCTTATATTAAGATATCTCTATGGAGGTGTCCGCATGGGCAATATGTCTCTCAGCTCTCGCGACAGCCAGGGATTCAGCTGGTACGTCTCCACTTGGACTGAGCTGAAATATTCTCCCAAATTCTGCTGACAGTTATTGATTACATCTCTTGACTTAAATGAGAGCTTATAGGCTTAATGTATAGGCATCGACACACAGACAGAGACATTTAAAATCAGATGTTCCACTCTGCAGTCAAATCACCTCTACAGAGGTGGCTATTGCATTGTGTTGGCTAATGGCTTTGACTCAGAGGGGAATGGTTGACAAATGCACTGATGGTGCTCCTCGACAGATTAGCTAATGCTTCTCAGCACTTGGAATAAAAACTACAGACTCAGACCACTTCTGTCAAAAACCATATTTTGACTAAATAAGTGGATACATATTTCTTGGTGTATCTCCCCCAGATACTTCTTCTTATTTTTCTCACTTCTCTCCACCGTTAATAAAAAAGACAGACTTGTTTTATTAAAACAGTAAAGCCCTTGGAAAAGGGACCAGAACCCACTCCCAGCGGAGGTCTTTAACCTGAAGGCTGCAGAGTCCCATCCTATGTGGTTTCTCTGGCCTTGTGAATCTTGAACAGCTTCAAATGGGGAGAGACAGAACAGCTTGGCCCAGTCTAGTCTTGTCTCTGGGATGACAAGAGATGTGCACATGAACTCTTACAGCCCTAGATAGGATATGAAGTCAGATATCTCAACTCCTGGAGCACTTCAGATCACGATTCCAAATTGCAAACAGTGGCACCTCTTTGGACCGCACCCAATGGCTACCACTTCGAGGCACAAACTCTCTACAGGCATTGGCCAACAAGGCTGTGCAAAAGAATCTGCATTCCACTGTGTAAACCCACGATGAGTGCACACTTTGAATACTGCGTGCAGCCTTGGTTTTCCCATCACAAAAAATAATACAATAAAACTGCTGAAAAATGCCACCAGTGGGCAGCGGGCTGCACACAGACGAAAGAGCAAGGTCTCTGCAGGATGCACAGGTCAGTGGTGCAACACCCTGCCACCAGCTGTTGTGAAGGCTGACGGGCAGTCAAAGGGAGATGGGGCAAGTTCAGGGAAGAGAAGTTCCAGCGGGAGCTAGTAAATACCAAGACACAGTTTGTGGCGTGGGGAGTCCCTGAGCTAGAAGCTGCTGGGAGATGGGGGAAGATGTGTGTACAGCGTCTCCACAGCCTTGTCCACTCTTCCCTCACCATTCCGTCTTGGTCACTCTTGGAGACAAGACGTTGGGATGGATGGTCCTGTCATCTGTTCCAGTTTGGCCACTTCTCTGCTGCATCCCTGTGCTAAGTGTTTGAGGCCTCTGACTTGTAGGTAGATGTGTAAAATGCTGTGTGGCTCCAGCTTAGTGATCAAAGCTATTCCCTGAGGCTAAATTCAAGAGATACTCCAAATTGTTTAATGTATGACGGTAGCATGCAATTGTTTCTCCTTAACAAGCGGGATAGTAAAAGGTGAGAGCTTGGATGAGACATAAAAGGCATGAGAAAGTGACAGGAGATGAGTAGGGAGAGGAGAGGATGAAACAGACAGTGCAAAACATTTAAGTGGTAAAGTTCCTTGGGTACATGGTGCTATCTCTATGACTCGGGCACAAGGGAAATTTTGCTGAAAATTACAGAAAGTTCCTGTTATATTCTCAATGAGTTAATTAAGTTTCTGCTAAATATAATGAGCTATCTTTGATGGTTTAAAAAAAAACAGCCTTTCTTTTACTTGTGCCCCTACTCACTGGCACAGGGAAGGCAGCAGCACTGGAGAAGCTGCTGATGGCAGGTTTTGCTTAAAGTAACATTGCTGCGGAAGGAATCAAATCAACAGTGTTTATCTCTGGAATTATGTCTACCTCTAGGGAAAAGAAGACTAAAGTCAGAGATTCAGAGAGGGACTGAAAAAGACATAGGAAACGTGGGAGAAGTTTTTTAATGGCAGGGCTAATGGAGAGCTATGAATACAGAATCAGATTCTATAGAAAATCAATATGTGATCACTTTTGAAACACTGTATGATTGATTTTTTTGGTTAAGTCACACACAAGTTTAAATGTAAACATCTTTTTTCATAGAATCAAAGAATCATAGAATGGTTAGAGTTGGAAGGGACCTTCAAGATCATCTAGTACCAACCCCCTGCCATGGGCAGGGACACCTCCCACTAGACCAGGCTGCCCAAAGCCCCATCCAGCCTGGCCTTGAACACTTCCAGGGATGGGGCATCCACGGCTTCTCTGGGCAACCTGTTCCAGTGCCTCACCACCCTCACAGGAAAGAATTTCTTCCTAATGTCTAATCAAAATCTCCCCTCTTTCAGTTTAAAACTGTTGCCCTTCGTCCTGTTGCTACCCATGTGTGAGCTCGAAACAGGTACAATATATTTGGCAGTAATTGATGGATATGACTACCTTTGTTCCTCTGTCCCACTTTGTATAGGTCACCTTGAACATCCACAGCATCAAGGAACCTTTCAGTGACTTAGGGCACTTCTTGCTCACAGACTGTTTTAGTTTCTTCCACGGAAGTTATGGATAGGTACCAGCTATGAATCTGGCCCAGTACAGCCAGCAGTAAACTATATTTGTGAAAGTTCTCCAAGTTTAAAGAAAAACAGTTCCAGCTTTGCTCTAGAAGCAACATGGTAGTAAGAAGTAAAATACCTGTATAGAGAAATGTGTTTGTATGTCCTCCAATTACAACATCCACTCCTTTCACTTTTTGGGCAATATTTTTGTCCACAGTGAAACCAGAATGTCCTAGTGCAATTATTTTGTTCACTCCCATAGCTGTAAGTTTATTCACTTGTAGTTGCAATGCTTCAATTTCATCTTCAAAGATTACATCCTCCCCTTAAAAAAAAACAAACAAAAAAAGGAACAAATGTGAATATATTTACAAAGTACCTTAATTATAGTTTAAAAAAAAAAAAGTAGTTGATATCGGATACTGTTTTGTATAATTAATGGAACTTTGAAAGTCAGTGGCTTTCAAATGCCCCCAGTTGGTTCAAGCTCCTGATCTGACGTGATGTTTTCCAGTCTCTCAGGAGCACCCGAGTGCTTAGAGTAATACGTCAGTAAGTGTTTCAGTATAAACACTTGTATTGTACCACTAAGCTTTTTTCTTCCCAAATTATATTCCTTTGAGACCTTCTATCTTCTCCAGAGTGAAGTTAATCTCTCTCTTTTTACTCCATACTCATCTCGTTCTCCATCCCCCTCAGAAGGCTTTAAACAGTCGCTACTTCGAAGTCCTGCACTAAACTCTGAATTGCCTTTTTACACAAGTTATCTCACCTAATGTAAACCACTCTTACTAATACCAATACAGCACAGCACACAATTGAGCTACCACCCTGAAACGAGAACATAAAGAACGGAAAGTCTGGAAAGGAGAAACCTTTTCCGGACCACAATGTTGGGAAACTCACAATCTTTCTGCAAGGTTTCTGTGCCCGCTGAAATTATTCTAACATGACAAACAGTTACAAGAGCGCTAGACAAACATGCACTTTTATCCTGGGCACAGTGTCCTGGGTTGCGCAAAAAGACTTCCTATGTAAGAAGATAATTTCTTTGACAAAGTTTTAAGAACAGAGTTTAAGAACAGAGTCAGCAAACTGTTATCCTAAACTTTCCGGTGAAGACAACCGAGCAACATTTCTACCAATTTCCCCTCTACCTAATGCCTCTCCTTCCTGCAGAGTTTTTTGATAAAACCATTTTGAAATATGCCTTTAATGTCAGAAGATTTACATTATTTCATAACAAAGGGAGGAGTGAAACGAATTCACAATCCACTGCAAAATGTCTCAGGAAATGAAGAGGAAGCTGCTACAATGGAAGATATAAAAGAGGGTTACACAAATTGGTTCACCACCACACCCATTGAATAGTTCTGTTACTGCCAGAGGGAATCTCTGCACTGCACATTGCAGAGCGAATTGTGCAGCGCATCCCCCACGTTTTCTTCCTGTGGACCTCTTCTTGGAATCAAAGAGTCATAAGTTAATTGAGGTTGGAAAGGACCTCCGGGGGCCACCTAGTCCAAAACCCACTCAAAGCAGGAACTCAAAGCCAGATGAGGCTGCTCAGGGTCTTGTCTGAGCAAGCTGAAATTCCACAACCTCGCTGGGCAACCTGTTTTGTGACTTAACCGCTCTTACCATGACAAATTTTTTCCTTACGTCCCACCATAATTTCCTGTGGTACTACTTGAGTCCATTGTTTCTTGTCTTTTCTCGGTGCCCCTCCGGGAAGAGTCTGTCCCTGTCTTCTCTATACTTCCACTGTCCCCTTAGGACAGTGGAAGACTGCACTTAGCTCCCCCTTAGCCTCCCTTCTCCAGGCTGAACCGGCTTCAGCACCTCTTTGTACATCCTTGTCTTGACAGAAGCTGGGCCTCATGCAGAGCTACTGGCAAAAGGGGAAGTCTGAGAAATGCTCCTTGAGTGTAGGCCCTTCACGTGCTCATCTCATCATCCATGGACCACCTAAAACAGCCATGCACACCACGGTGTGGGGACCAGTTCTGTAAAGAGAGCTGAGGTCTCTGAACAAGGAGCAAACGTGAACTGCTGACTATCTGTGCTAGCACGCAGTTGCCTGCAGGCTAACTTCTCCCATGGCATGCAGCCAGGTGGTCCAAGCTCTCCCCATCAGCACCAGCTCTGTTACCCCTCTACGCCACTGCAGCCTACAACGCACCATGCACCAAAGACATACTATTATTAATCTTCAAACCATACTAAAACAAACAAACCTACTTTCAGAATGAGGGGAAAAATGAGGCCTGTCCCATGCCAGTAAGTCCATCTTTCTCCCAGGACTGTTATGGCGGCAGGGCACTGGCAGCCACCAGCGCTGGGACAAGCAGTGGCAATGTCAACCCACCCACCCATCCACTGCCTGCTGTAGAAAGGGATTCCTGCTTGGGGGCTGCAGGGGCTCCTTGTGCTCCCCCTCTCCGTGACCCTGCCATGGCATCTCACACAGCTTCGTACCCTAGTCAACTCAGCACTTCGACTAACTGAGCTGAAATGGGCCAGCAGGTTCAGAAGTTACACAGCAGGGCACTGTAAGAGGAATTACACAGCGTTCATTTCTCTAAGAAACCAGGCAAAAAGCAATAAACCGCTTAGCATTCAACTGTATGTTTTTCAAAACAATATGAATTAAAATCAAGTGCTTATTTAAGAGTTAGTTATTGCCCATGTCAGTATTTCACTTCTCTTTCAAGGCACTAAACTCATGTGACATCCTCTTCTCTTTTCAGATGGGGTAGGGTTTCAGATAAAACATCCAATCTGTGCTATAAACGAACAAGCAAAAAGAACTGGCTGCATGTGAAAAATATTACGCAAGACAGCCAAAATAAAGTGGAATAAATGGAATTTAAAATTCCATTTTAGAAAACTCTGCCAAGCTGATAGTTTTGTAAATATTTTGCTGCCTGTGGGGTTACAGAGTAAGGAGCTTTGGGTTTCCACCTTATACAAAAAGACAGTGGGCAAAATGACATACATTATTTCACAGCACCGAATGTGTATGTAGTACCTCTCAGGACAGATAAAGACATTAACTATTTTGTGGGGTTTACAACATCGCTGCAGAAGCAAGTGAGCTGGTACCATCCAATACTAGAAAGATGATCTTGGGGTTACCAGTGCGAAGCAAATACATAGACAACTCTGTCTGTGTGCCAAGTTATGAACAACTCTTGTACAATGTGGAAAAACTGGCTGGGCATTCAGCTGAGATAGCTGTATACAGCAAAACGGAGGAGAATTTTCAAAGAACTGCCAGTTGGCTGTCATCTATAAATTGTGCTAAGAGTTCCCCATCCCTATGGTTTCCAAACAGTAACATTAACAGTACCTTCAGCAGAGATTAATTGTTCCTTCACAATGGAAACACTGAGATTTAAAGACTCTGTTCAAGTATGTTGATAGCTGTTTTAAGCAGATTATGAAAAGTACAAGTTGTAATTTCATAATTCTGTGCAAGTTATTGAGGTTTAACAACAGAAGAAATCACACTCACAAAATATTTCCACAGAAAGCAGTCATGTAGGAATTCACATGTTTCAGCATTTTCAAGCTTCCTATTTGCCCTGAGAATGCCCTAAGAGCGTACAGCATGCCAAAGCAATTGCTGCAGACTCTGAGAACACCGAATCATCTGGAAGAAGTGTGTAGAGATAAGCAAAGTGCTGAATTCACAACGTATCTTATTAATTGAATTAAGGAATTAGGCTGATAATTATTTTGCCACCAACCCACTTCTGCCATGATTTTATCAGTCTGAAGGATTGCATAGTCACTGAGTCATATTAACATATCCTGAATTCACATTTTCAAAGCTTCCAAGTGTTCCTCCACAGACTGAGAAGGCAAAGGGGAAAATTATAAAAATTCTGAACACTATAAATGTTACTGTTAGAATTTGCCCTGCTTGTTACTCAATTACACTGTGGGATATACTTAGCTTAGGGCTGCTTCAGCTCCATCTATGGAGCTAACAAGCCTTCCCTTTTAACGCTGTTTTTTTCTAGTTGTGGCCTCTGTTATAATGTCTCAGCACACCAAGGCATTCAATAGGATGTCTAGACGTTACTGGAACTGTATTTAAATGCTTCAGAGAATCACTAAAACACCATCTGGATTTTCCTCCAGTATATTTATTTGCAAGAAAATTAATTTGATGACTTCACTGCACCAACACAGTTGTTTGGAAGAAGAGCTGAGATCTATTTCATTAATCCTTAATGAAGCACACTATTGGCTGTCTGTCCATTTTTCAGATTTAGCGTGATGTCAGATGGTATCTACCCTCATGCCCTCAAGCACAGGTGAAATTCTATTGCCTACACAAAATACAGATCGATTTTCATTTTTGTTGGGGGGGAAAAAAAAAGGACACCAAAAACACATCACTGTAAACTAGAAGTGAGATACAGAAGTCTGTTCTGACCTCAGATGTCCACTTCCTGATAGTTTAAACATACAGCATAGGAATTAAAGAGCACAGAAGGAACAGGTTTATATTCTAATACTTCCCCAAAGTATTGAATATTGCTTTTCTCCAGAAAGCTATGCGTTACTTCTATATTAATAAGCAATGGAAAAAGAAGTAATAATATGAAGTCCTTTTTCATTGTAGAAAATGTTTTAAACCGGTGCTTAGGGCATCCCTACTGCACAAACCAGGGAAGAAAGTCTGATTTTGTCAGAGAGGGGCTGAGCTTTGTGCAGGCAGTGACTCAGATCTCCTGCCGCTGATTCGAATGTGTTTCTCATTCCAGTAGACCATTTTATTTTACTAAAAAAAATATCCTCAACAAACCAAAACCCCTTAAATGTTGGAAAAAATAGAAATTGAGAAGTCTTTTTCCTCATCAATTCTAATTTTACTCATGAATGAAGCAATTGTGGTAAAAGCTGAATGGGTGTTCCTTCTGTAGTCCGATCTCTGGAAATATTTGAGAGGCTAAAAACATCTTGGGCAACTTCTGCTTCAAAAACACACATCAAGCTCTCTTTGCTTTTACTAGGGCTTGAGCATGGAGGCATCCAAGTGCAAAATTTCAACACCCAGAAAAATGTCTTGGTTTGAACACGTTTCACTCTCGAGACAAGCTGTATTCATGTTTTAACATTTGTTTAAATAGATAAATAACAATAAAATATAAAAGAATACAAATTTTAAAACCCAAACAACAATAAAACCACCAAACGTTCCCCCCAGCTCTCCTGCAATCTCATGACCTTCTTATATTCTTAGATAATTCAGTGATGCTAAGTAATTCAGGTCTGTATGAAAATGGCTTTTCATGTTAAGAAGCCTTCTCCGGTTTAAAAACCAGTCAGTTACAAAGTTGAATAACACAAGTTAATACTGATAAAGCAACAAACTTCTCACTTTTCAGCTGAAAACATTCATCTTTGGACTCAAACAAGCGGGCAAGTAACAAAATAGTAACAAAGGTTATAAACTTATATACTAAAGAAAACATACCTGGCTGTGAAAGAAAAGAAGTTTCCTTTGTAGTGTAGCCAACAATTCCTACTGATTCTGAGTCAAAACGTACGATTTTAAAAGGATTAACGTATTTCATCATTTTGTTCCCTAGTGGGGTTTTCCCCTTAATGTTTGCACTCAGGATTGTAAAATTAGCATTTTCAAGAAGAGGATCCAACAATCCGCTCACACCTTCATCAAACTCATGGTTCCCCAAAGCCTGTGAAAAGCAAGAAGAAAATATAAGACCCTACCTCCAATATTCAGTCTAAATACTCGCATAAATTATATACAAGGTATGTTTGGGAAAACAAAATCTATCTTGTAGGGAAGAAAACCTTATCCTGTCTAAAACAGCACATTCCTGTTTCTCACAAACACAAAAATTGAGGGTTTTTTTTAGGTTTAGGTTTTTGCTTTTCAGACACTTCTAATCATATACGAGATTAAAATCCACTGTTTTTTCATCCTGTAACTGCAAGAGGACTAAAAATAACCACAAAGGAAAAGATGTATTTTGTGTACGGAAAACACATAGTTTAAAAAAAATACTGAAGAAAATGTTAAATGCCAATGCCAATAATTGTTATCTTTAAATAAAACATGCATTTTAAGGGCCTGTGCTTGGACTACAGATTTTTTTAAAACATATTTAATTCACATTTACTAAGAGTTCTTGCGTGCTTTAACATGTAACAAGAAAATATCATTTTCTAGCCATCGTCAATACCATTACCTAGCAGAAGCTCTAACGTTTATCAACTAGGGAGACCCTCCACAGACAATCCACAGTAGGTGTGCGCGCACACAGGCAGGTGTGTGCGTAGCACTGCGAAGCGCTAAGGCTATCAGGAGCAGTCCAGTTTATTTATTCGCGAGGTCATACCAACAAGATGAGAATGCTTAGTTGTTCTAGGTGGGTTAAGCAGAGAAAAATAGACTTAACCTTAAAGGACCACGGAACTCACTCCTACCCGCCCCTTTTTCGTGATCAGCCTCAGCTGCCACATGCCTGTGCCTGCAAGTTTGGCAAGAGCCAGCAAAACCTCTGTAGACGGCAACTTTGCAGAAGCACAATATACGCAAGAACCTCACGGCATATTTAGGTGTTAGGGGAGGAAATGATATAGCTGTAGACACGTGGTAATAGTGTAACTTGGTACAAGTTTTTGGGTGGCAAGTGGAGCAGAGCATGAAAGGAGCGCTAAAGCCAACGGACCAACTCTTCCAGCCAAAACTGTGCTCATAAATTCATTCTGAAGATTAAGTGGGGAAAGGCACATTCATCATCTAAAAAGACTTATATACGTCTCTGCTTCACTTAGATAAACAACCCCTATGTGTTTGTTCCAACTTTTATTCCCCAAACAGATTATGTTAACCCTGATCACGTTCCAACCCAAGCAGGACCCTGAAGCCACTACGGACATGGAAGCTCAGTATTTCAGTCAACTGACTGGCAGTGTCTTTCTTTTGGGGGAGACAAAGATTCCTGACTCCTCAGAAACCCACAGGCAGGTAGTCAATGGCCCTGTGGAAAAATCAAGATATCAGCAGTAACTTGCATTGGCAACTGACTGCTCCTGCTGACGCTAGTGAGAACACCACTCACACCCCAGGGAAGGAGCCAAATTGTTGGCATGCTGCTGCAGCACTTTTCCAAAAGAACTGAGGATTATCTTTAAGAAAATCCTGACTTGGGAAGACACAATGCACTCCAACCATATCCCATTTCTAACTGTATTCTAACTGCAATCGAATTTGCTGTAAGAAAAAATAAAAATAATATTATTATTATTATTATTATTATTATTATTATTATTATTATTATTATTATTATTATTATTATTATTAATAATAATAATAATAATAATAAAGAATAACACTCTAAGGAAACTCCCGACTGATGTTCTGAAAAGACATCCATGGACTGGTAGAGCATCTCAGAATGGTAACAAGCTATTTCCTTTTTGGCTCATGCATATGCCTTCTACTCCTCCTAACTATGCAATTAAAACTACCCCAAAAAAAGGTTGCAAATGAAATAAGAATTTGAATTGGATGTAACTGCCATTAGCTTGTTGTGAAAAAAACCAACAACCAACTAACCAACCACTTATGAAACCTTGTTTCTCTTGGCTTTGTATCTTGTATTTGGATTATTTCATGTCCATCAGGACACAAGCTTTGATCAAAATTTTTCCCATGGTGCGGGTGGTTATAAAGTCTCTTGGTCATGAGAAATCACTGGTGGCTAATAATAGTTTTATTTTTGATGCAGCTCCTCCTCTGGGGAGGAGGATGTGGATCGTTTTGGGTTCCTGTACTTTCCCTAACTACCCTTACACCCAGAGCTTCTAGGACTCTGTACCTATGCAATATCCCTTCACCAAATCTGAATCCACTGGCCAACATAAGTGTAAGTCACAAGGGGGAATAAACAGAAATGTTCAGGCACGCAGCACGTGATCATATAATCCTCCTTTTCACAAGAAACCAGGCTAAAAATATTTCAAAATCAGGATACAAATTAACAGAAGGATGCAACTTAGAAGTAAAGCTAGAAGACTTCTATCACCCCTCTAATTACTGCCTTTGCGATACTTAATTTGGATTCTGGTGTTAATTACACCAAAAAGAAAGGCTAGTGTCAAGAAAATTTGGAAGGCAATACCTAGCTAAACAGGAGAAAAAAGGCCTGAGGTGATAACAGGCATAAATGAGAAAAGGGCAAACTTAAGAAAGGAAATTTGTCCTATTTGTGAAACAAACCTCTAATGCTGACAGCTAAATCCTCCTGTGGCTCCTGCCCCCATCCTGTAAAAACTTCTATGAGTCATGTTCCCTCCTTCATCCTGTTTGTAATCCTACTCCTGTATCTCACTTCTAACCATTTTGGTAATACCCACCCCTTCTGTTAGGGATGTGACTTCCCAAATTTTGCTTAAAGAAACACTAGCTCACCCTTCTGCAGCGTGGCTCTTACCCTGTGTCCCCCCGGCCACCATCCCCACCAGATGGTCCCCGTGGTCCATGGACAGAAGAATCGAAAAGGATGCTGCAGTGCTGCCCAACACTCGCCATCTGTCCTCAGGCTCTTCGGTAGCAGAGAAAGGTGCTGAAGCCTCTGTAGTTTCTCAATCTATTCTGTCCCCTTCTATCCACTGACAATATTTAAATTATAAGATGCAGCACCTCCACAGAGAGCACGTGGTTGACTACTTCACCTAATGCATTACCATGAAGTACAAGCCTCTGGCTGTCCAGTAGGGTGCGGAATTACTTTTTAATCTTATTCTGATGAAAAAGCTCATGGGATCTCCTAACCAGTCTGCAGACGCTTCCTACATAACACATTTCCAAAACTGAGCTCTAGTTCAACACTGCTGATTTTGCCCGAAAGAATTTCCTCTTGTGATATCATTGGGAACTGTACAAACTCCCAGCCTGCGCATGAACCAGTCAAACCAGCAAATGCAAGAGAAATGACAGCCAGCAGCAAGCGTTGGGAAGAAAGGTAGGAAAAACCACCCTGAGCTATTTCTGCACTGCAGAACCCCAAAGTGCTCCCCAGCTCTCAGTGAGGATGAGTCCTGAATGCACACGCTCTTCCCGGTCACCACCAAGAAACAAAACTCTGTTAATGTTAGTTTTGTGATTAGAAAACCGTTCATTAGACTATGTGAACAGGCAGCAGCATCCTTCACAGACCTGTTTGTCTGGTATGAAGTGTGCTTAACCTAGGAGAGTGCACTGGGGCACCCCTTTCCCTTACATAGCTGTTCTGAGGCACAGGGAAGAAACAGGTGAAGCCATTTTTACCTGGGACATTGCAATCCTTTCCAGAGAAAGCAAAAAAGATGAAGACAGAGGATGTGATATGCGCAGAAAATTTTCCCCTCAAGCTGACAACTGGGATGAAATAAATAAACAGTCACTCTTGAACAGCAGTCACCCACAAACATAACTTTAATCCCTCTCCTCCTTTCTGGAGTTGTACGCAAGCAAAATAAGCCACGATAATTCCTTATATATTAACAGGCTCTTGCCCTGAGACAAAAGATTTAAGGACATGGAGTGACATGCCCCAGTCTCAGTCTCAAATTCTTCTACCTTCCTCTCAGCACTTGGACAACCAAAAGAGACAGAGTAAAGGTGGGAGACTGGCACCATCTCAGAGAGCATCCTCACAGATGTGCTGTTATCGTCCCTGGGCCACCCGCACACAGCCCCTTACACCCCATCATGAGCACAGTTCTGGTGGGACTGGACATAACCAGAGTGGGACTGATGAAAACTAAAAATCCTCACCCTCTGAAACAGCACTTCCCGCACCACCGAAGCCGGCAAGGGCAGGCCACGACCCTCGGCCAGGGTTAACCCCTCTGTCGCAGGCTAGGGTCCTTGCCTGACTTTTTCTGGGCTTGCTTCCATGACTCTGCCAACCCCTCTTCCAACAGAGCCTGTCCATCCTGCCGCCCGCCCCAAGCCCCTGCCTCTCCCAAGGGGGGGTTATTCCACTGCATCGCTGTCTTTTCCTCTGTGTAGCCCTGGCATCAGCTCCCGGTTTTTGGCTGCCCATGGGGCTGCCAGCTCATGACTTCACCCAGCATCACCATCGCTTCTCTTCTCCTTGCTTACATCCCACTATTTTAGTGTGACCCACAGCCTTCTCCGACGCAAGGCTACCCGCTCAAGGAGGCAGCGACGCAAACAACGGCAGCAGTGGAGGAAAGGGAGGAAAAGACCCAGCACCCAAGGAGGGAGGGAAGCCCCTCACCGCACCGCTCACCGCCCCCCACCCCCGCCCCGTCCCGCTTTACCATGGCATCGTAGCGCAGGAGGTTCATGAAGTGGACTGCCTCCCGGCCCTTGAAGCGGGAGAACCACACCGTGCCCTGGTACTGGTCCCCGGCGTCCAGCAGCAGCACGTTGCGGTGCGCGGCCCGCGCCGCCGCCACCAGCGCCGCCCGCCGCGCCACGCCGCCGAAGCAGCCCGCCGCCCGCTCCGCGCCCGCGCAGCTCCGCGTCCCCTCGCCCTGCGCTTCCACCCGCCCGTGCACGTCGTTGGTGTGCAGCAGGGCCAGCCGCAGCTCCGCCGCCCCCGCCGCCGCGCACAGCACCGCCGCCGCGCACAGCCACAGCGCGCCCGCACGACGCGCCATGCCGGGGGGGGGGTTCCGCGCCGCTCCGCGGCACCGCTCGGGAGCGGCGGCCGGGAAAGTGGGTGGCCGCGGGCGGGGAGGAGGGACGGGGAGCGCCGCGGCGGGGCGGGGAGCGGGAGAGCCTCCGGGGAACCCGCGCAGGCTGCGCGCCGCTCGGCGGAGCCTCGGGGCTGGGCTGCGCGCCCGCGCTGCCGCTCCGCGGGGCGAGCGGCCGGCGCCCGCCCGTCGCAAAGGGCGCGCCCTGCCTCCTGCCCGTCGGGCGCGGAAGCCGCAGGTGCTCCGCGGCTGCCGGGCGTCTGCAAGGGCTCGGGGCGGTCGCCCGGGGCTGCCGGGCACCTTCCCGGTGCGAGGGCTGCCCGCCGGTCCTCGGGGACCTCTAAGCCCCGGGCGCCGTCCTGAGCCCGCGTACTCGCCAGCCCCCGCTGCCCCGTCCGCCCCACCGGTGTGTCCTTCGCCACCGGGTTGGAGACGGGCTTTCGGCCGGCTGCTGGAGGTCAAACGAGATGGAAATTCAGCCAGCAGGGAAAGGACAAACTCCAGTGCTTACAGGAAGCCTTGGTGAATGTTTAGTACGCTGAAAGGGGTTTCCGAACCCTCACATGAAAATGTTTGTTTTAAGGGTTCCACTCAACCTCCTCTCCTCCGCTTTCTCCAACGATTCTTAAAATAAGAGAGTGCTATTTCAGCCCTGAAAAGAGTTACGCTACTTTAAGAGTTGATTTAATTATAGCTCTAGTGTTTTTAGCATAGACTCATGAATTGCTTTCAAGATTTTCCTTCTGTGGTTAAATGCTAAGCTTTTAGTTGCGGTTTGGCATATGCACACTGAGGGGAAAATCTGCCAATGCCTTAAATAAACAACTCGTTTGGGGTACGGCGTGGGGTGATCGCCGCTTCGGTAAATCAAACTGACTGGTGGGACCACCCGCTCCTTTAAGTTGTGCATCCACCGTGTGGGCCAACACCTTCTACCACTATTAAATGATGAAATTATTTGGAGAAAGAAATTTTTGAAAGTTCGCTTCCGAAGCGCTGTAACTTCCGTATACTTTCTTGCAACTTTTGGACAATTGCACATTGTAAGCAGTGACTGACTGGTCCATTTTTTTCTTAAAACCAGAAGCTTCCCCACTGTGTAGAGAAGCGAGGGTTTCTTACAGCACTACGGAGGCTGTACAAGTTGCTGTCTCCTTTCCGCTAGATGATGTCATGCCCCGGTTTCCTGGGTACCCAAAGTCCACTGGATGGAATCTGAACTCATTTGGTCTGTTTGTTTCCTCAGATGGCTGGAAAGTGAATGAACCTGTATTTTCTTCCGTGATGGCTATGTGGCTGTGCTCCCACTGTCCCCATGTTCCCGTACGTGACTTGAATTAAAAGCTGTGTGGTATCTTCTCATTCCCTTGGATGACTGAGCTGTGCACTACCTACCCCATCCCTACCTATGTCATCCCTACCTACCTCATCTCTTCCTACCCCATCCCTACCTACCCCATCCCTAATGGCATGACCTGCTCTAGCAGAAACTGGAGTTGTGCTTCCTCTCCTCCTTTTCACATCCCCTTTGTCTGCGTTTCCCCCCACCTCTGCTGGCCCTTGCTCACAGCCTGGCTGGGATTCAGTTCAAAGCCAAGACACAATTAGGTGTCCACAAGTAGGTGCCTACCTGTGCTCTAGTTTGTGTAAGTTTTTGTTGTGGGCAATGGAAGTCTTGTCAGGACAGTCACTGGCACTTCAGAGAGTGATCCTGTCACTCTAAAGTAGACACACTGGCTGCGATTCATCACTTAAACAAAGGTGCTGGTGCTGTTTGGTGGTCTCCAGGTCTGCCTCCAGAAAGGAGGATCTTGTGTAGGTCTTGTGTCACACCTGCCAGCCTCATGTGAATGTCTGGATGTCTCTTTTTGGGCAGCTGAGTGTCTCGTGCCATGGCTGGTCTGCTGGATTGCTCTTTGGGGGACATTCCCTGTACTGACTAGATCTCCACTGACTTTATGAGTTTAAACAGCTCGTGACGTGTAGAAATTAAGCACCAGTCCTGAGTTCAGTCACACCCGCTTCATCCTGATCCAGAGGCCCGCTCCAAACCTGCTAGACAAATTGCAACACCAGCACTACCAAGTGGGCCAAATCTGTTAGGAAGTCAGCTGCGTCAGAAACAAAGACAACTGTGGCCAGTTGCTCTACTTCTCGATGACCATGTGTGTGTGCATGTGTGCACCAAACATTTATCTTGTTGCCATCTGTCTGGCCTTGTCTTCTTTCCTCATCAGTCACTGTCCCCAGCCACATAATTTATAAACAGATGCTGGTTCTGCTCACTGCAAGCTCTGTGCAAACACAGACAGAGCAAAAAACCCAAGGAAGCAGAAGGTATTTGCCTCCACAATATTGTCTTTGGCTTGTACAGCACAGCCCTACCCCAAACTCCACAGAGCTCTTCGTGCCTGGAACAGGCACACTTTAGTCTGGTTTGGGAGAGCGTATCAGAAATGGCCTGGGCTGTCCTGGAAAAGCACTACATCTCGTGTATCAGGGATTGACAACGGAGTACTTGTGGGGGGGCCTGCTGGCCTTGGCCATTCATGATGTCTCCCTTATCAAGCTTCTCATTCTGATTCTGAGAAGATCTCATCTCATGCAACATTCCTTTGCAAGGGGATCAGCCACATAAATAGGCACCCTTTTGCTGTGGGAGGGCTCTGTGGTGACTGTGCCTTTATCCTAGGAAGCAGCTTCCTGGATATTAATTAAGGCAAGAAGAAGGAGAATATGCAGGACCAACCTTGTGCTAAAAAGGGCCTACTCAAGAACCATGCCAGGATGCCCAGAGCAGGGATATCTGAGCCAAGGCATCTGCTCCTAAAACAGGATGACCACTAGATATCCACCTGCTCCTATCGCAGCCTTTCCTGCCTACCACTGATGTTTTAAGGAAAAGCATGATATTGTGAAAATGCACAGAAATACACCTGAGGCTGCTGGAACTGAAGCTAGAGAAGACAAGAGAGCACCAGAAAATGTGTGTCTAACAAGTCTATGAGAAAGAGAGAGGGCTAAAGAGAGGAAAAAAGTAACTGTAAGTTGACTCCTTCCTTTATCCCCTTTTCCTCCTCTGAAAGAAGCGATTAAGCCATGCTTCAGAATGTCAGTGGCACATCCCGTGACAGTGGAAATTGGTCTTTATATTCAGCACAGTGTATGTCTCAGGAAAGCTATTCCAGAGATTCTTTAATAATTTCCAAAGCTCTCACACAGGATTGGTTCTGACATGGGCTGAAGTGTTGCAAACCTTGGTTGGGCAAGGGTGAATGCCACAGCCAGCCAGCAGTCTCTTGGGAGAACGTGGGTATTACCTCTCCTTCGTTGTGGTTTCCTTCTAGGAAGTGGGTTGCTCTGTATCGTTCCTCTAGGTCACTCAGCAGAGCTGTATGGGCAACAAGCTCTCATCCTGTAAGCCACCATGGACAAAGGATAATGAATATGTCTTGACTTTTGGGGTTAAATGTTACTAGAAGTAATTTCTGGTGCTTCTGTATAGAGCTTCCAGTAAAAGCCTTCTTTTGTCACTGTATTTCTTCATGGCATCTCTGTGGCAGGGCCCAGCAGCTCACATCAGGCATTGCAACATGTTTGGTTTCAAAATATTCAGCAATGGGCCAAGAATGGGCCACTCAGCTGCACTGGATGGCTTCTAGAGGAACTCGGGGCATTAAGGCCAAGGCAGCCCTCTCTTCACAGGGTCTGTCTCTAACATGACTAAGAGCTGTCACAGCCTGTGGCAGCCACCTGGGTAAACGTCCCATGTGGGTAGAATTTCTGATGCTCTACCACAAGCATTCCAGGGTGGTCTGGCTCAGCATCAACTGAGCTGCTAGGAATGGTGGTTCCCGGCATTTCTCTGCTTGGAGGTGTTACCGGAATAACCAGACTTCCCTCTTCGGCCTTTACATAGAAAGGGTCTTTCTCTGCTGCCCTTCTAGCTGTATGATTGAGAGAGTCTAAACTGAGGTCAGCCACTTCTTACCCAAGAGTGAGAACCCAAAAACAATGACCTGCCTCAGCAGACTTCAGAAGACTGTCAGTGTCATGAACAACATCTTTGGCTTCTCATACAGCTCGTCACCTCCATGCATGACTTCATTTGGCCCCAGCTCACGTAATCTCTGAGACATGCTGTCATTGCTTTTCCAGGGCTGAACAAGACACACTTCCTCCTTGGGTAAGCTCCCACCATTGCGGCAGGGGGGTCCAAGGTATGCCTTAGAACGATCTCCCCCACTGTTCCTTCCCTCAGTAAATCCTTTGGACATCATTCCCATTTCCATCCTGGCGGAGTGGGGATCCTCATCCCTTCTCTCTCCCTCCTGTGTCTTACAAGTATGAATTTTCATTGTAATGCTTCATCCAAACAGACTCGATCCCTTTTGATGCAACAGTATTTCTTTCTTTTCTTGATATCACTAATTGTTGTTGGACTTGTGGCATTAACTGAAGTAATAGCTACTGCTTTATCTCTGGTATAATGATTTTGCTTTAATAACATCAAAAGGTGAAGTACTTTGCTTTTATTAAGAATAATTTGCTAACTTCTCTGTGCATGTGATTGAGGGGATAGGGGAAAGGAGAGTGGCTATCTAACACCCATACATTTTTTGGGTTCTCTATACACAGGTTTCTCAAGCGGCATGGCTAATCAGAAATGTGCAAAAACCCTCTCTAGAAAAAAAGCTCTTTCTTTCCCACAGTAGAGTGGGAAGGGGCCAGTGACTAATACCATCCCTTCTAGCTGGTAAGGAACAGTCATTACTTCTTCCCTTAGAATGGAACAGCAACCACGTGTGGTTGTTTGAGCCCTGCGCTGATGCTGAAAGGAGATTTAACTTCTTCAGTCTCTGTTCCCTTTCCCATGGCACCTGCACACCATGCTTCACAGCAGACGAAGCGCGTTTCACCAGTACTGCCTGGACCTCCTGGATGCAGTGCCTAGATTCAGCCATGTATCTTTGGCATATAGTGCTTCGTTTCTACTTGCCTGGAAACCATTATGATACTGGTATTATGAGTATTTATTGCCTGTTCTACCGAAGTGCTTAGATTCCAACCCAAGAAGTGTCTCAGATGTTAGGTGTCACTGAGACAGGACATAAAAAAGAGCCCTTAGGCCAGAGTTTACAGTCCAGATTAAAAGTACATGGAGCAGGCTGTTAAACAAATAATTGCATAGGGAAAAGTGTCAGATGGAAAAAAGGGTCTTGGAAAGATAATGTAGAAATCTAAAATAAAACGAGTTTTGAGATCAAAGCTGGATTTTACTTACGTATTTATTGTTTGGTCAGAAAATACTCTTTGGAAAATAAATCCACACACTAGCTGTCTCTTCTTGCCTGACCTGTTAAATTGGGTAGTTGTATATTTTGCACCTGCCAACAATAAAGTAAGTTGGTTGTCACTAACAATGTGAAATATCATAGCATTTTTTAAGCCATGATACAAAATATCTAACTCAAATACACTTCCCATGAGGAAACAGCTAACAAGTAGTCAACGTGGAGAGACAGCCATCCTACCTGTCATGGGCACCTACTTTAGAATAAAACCTCTATTGACTAGAGCAAGTCTAGATGACTGAAGTTAGGTCAGACAAATCCCATGTGCATACAGGATGTAAGCATACCTTTCAATATACATATGCAATCTTATACACACGTAACATGCATCGTAGTGGTATATAAAATTAACATGAAGATGTAAGATATTCTTAAAAGACAGGAAAGGGTGTGTGTCAGGAGGGTGGGGCCAGGCTCTTTTCAGTGGAGCCCAGCAACAGGACAAGAGGTAACGGGCACAAACTTGAGCATAGGAAGTTCCACCTAAACATGAGGAGGAACTTCTTTACTTTGAGGGTGGCAGAGCACTGGCACAGGCTGCCCAGAGAGGTGGTGGAGTCTCCATCTCTGGAGACATTCAAAACCTGCCTGGACGTGTTCCTGTGCAACCTGCTCTGGGTGACCCTGCTCTGGCAGGGGGGTTGGACTAGATGATCTCCAGAGGTCCCTTCCAACCCTACCATTCTGTGATGCTGTGAAATCTCACAACGTTGGCCATACAGTCTTAATTTGACGTCACTGTGCATATGTATTATGATCGGGTTTTAATTATAAGATCATAAAATATGATCTTTTCAATTGGACTTCTGATTGATGTACCATGCAGGACAGACTATGGAACTCCTCACTGCTGTACCTCAGTGTTACCAGAATGTTACTTAATTTCTAGACCCCCCCTCTGAGGTAACATAGTGATCTCATCACCCTTTTACCAATCAGGGATTTATGATGCACAGAAATTACAATAAGAAGTGTCACCTTCCCCAGCTTTGTCTCCTAAGACATGGCTTTTCAGAGTACTCAGGTGGGTGTAGTCCTTTTCTCATGCACAACTTCATCTGTAGCCTTTGGTAGCCCTACACACTGCGGAACCACTCATCCTCAAGTCAAGCACCAGATGACATGATCACTACTTAGAAAACAAAAGTGAGCAGTGACTAGCAAAAGTTTTACTAAGTGAATTCCTAAATATCATGGTGAGCCTGAAAGGCTTCAGCACCTGAAAAGGTGCTGAAGTAAAGTGCCGTTCTTCAGGGAATGAAGCAGGTAGCCGTGTACTTCAAGACACCATCATAGTGCCTTTTCACAGGGAACTGGGTAAAAACAACTTTAATGCTGGCATTGCCTGATTTTTCTAGATTTGACTCTGCAACCTCAACAAAACCTCAATCATTTTGTCTGCAATGTCCTTGAGTCTTTAAAAAAACAAATGAGAACAAAAACAAAACCAGAAGTTCTATCATGTGGCAGCATGTTATTATCTCCATGGTACCACCGTTGGTATGGAACTTCTAAATCCACAGTATAGACCTCTTCCTGCTGACTCCTGCCAAAATGACAGACAGTGATAGCATGTTTTCATCCTTCATGTTGCAATATTATACCAGGTTAGACATGGGGTTTCACAGAGACTCGCAGGAAGCAGAATAGTGTCACATACGCACCCCAAGGCCTCTGGTTAACAGAACACCCTTTCTGCTTCTTCCTTCCCTCTTTGATCCCTCCTGACTCATCTCTTCCAGTATGCTTTTTTTTTTTTCTTGTCTCTGGCTCCAGGTACTAATCCCATTCTCATTTCATTCTCTGCTCTGTCAGTCCTGTGAGTTCATTTAATTTCAATGTCCTGCCCTACCACCAGGCTACCGGTCAACTCATATTTCTTTGGCTAACCGTCCACTCCTCCTCACATGGCCAGCCTGGATATTCCTGGCTCCCACTTCCAATTCCAGTCCCAGATTCTTTCTCCCACTTTCCATTCCCAAAACATTTATGATGAAAAATAAAATCACTTAAAAGCATATAAGTATTATTCAAAATCCATAAATGGAAAATTATCTTTCTTTTTCTGGGAGATTTGCTTATTTGCAACTGACACCTATTATTTAATCAGAAGGCAAATGGTTCACAGCCGTCGAGCTCATGCACTGTTCGTCTAGGGTGATGCTGCACTCTGCTGGATGTGGCTAGTTCTGTCACTTGCGTTTTTTAGTCTCCCCCTCCCCTATTTTCCTGCAATTAGTTTGCATCCAGCACTTTTCAGACAAGTACAGTTTTAGCACAAATCATTTCTACTTTGCAGCATTGTTTTTTTGATTGATTTCCCTCTTTCTGATTTGGCTTCCATTATACCAAAATCTGAAGATACAAGAAAATTAGAGGAAGAAAAAAAGATGAAGGAGTGGAAATACATCCGACCATCCAGGTGTTTCCTTTGTGTTTGCCAGACGTCAGTTCTGCAAGTGCCATCTCTTGTGAGAGAGGTCTCCGTAGTCCATGCCCCTTTGACCAAACATCCCAACTATGATAGGCTCCAGGCATCTTTCCGTAGCTCCTCTTCCTTAGAAGAACCGCTAAAGAAAAGTCTGCATGAAATTTGCAAACAATCAAGGACTCAACTGGTCTAATTAAAACAGAATGTACTAAGAATGTATAGGAAAACTGGAGTGGACCGAAAGGACTTGTCTGAGTAACTAACTCAGTTTACTCAGCAAATGTCAGGCTAGGAAGGTACATCTTGGATTCATTACAAAGGAAGCAATATCTTACTTGTCCTCCGCTCCTATCCTCAGGCAGCTGTCAGCAAGACAATCTCTTCCTTCCTCTCCTTTCTGATCCTCTTGACTACAGCGTCTCAGAGACACAGCTTCTAGTGTCCGACGTTTCTTGTCCCTACTGCTCCCACAAACACCGTTCCTTTATAGCCTGTGACCGCTTTTGATGTTCAAGTTGTGACAGATTTCATTACCTTATAACATGGGCTGGCCGCAGTTATATTTCAACAATGAAACGTCTGCACCATCTGGGATAAGAGTCTCTCTTCTCTCTACAGTGGTTAACACCTTCTAACATGACCCTCATCCCTGCCCCCTCCAGCTAACTCTGGAGTTATATTTCCCAATTTCCTTTCTCAGAACTTGGCATTTCAAAAGCCTCTTTGATCTTGCCATCACCTCGGCATGCCTGAAGGGTAAAGATGTGTAGACCGTGGTTTGCATGTCAGTCTCCCCTCATTCAAGGTGTTGGACTGGCTAGGTCGATTTGTTCATAAAGCAACAAGACTGGTATTTTCATACCCTTTTATTATTGATACTTCTCCTCCATAACACTGATGAATTATCGACAAATTAAAATCCATCCATCCCAGTGGCTAGGGACTTTACTACTTTTTGGTCCATGGAGTTCTGTTTCTGGACTGTGTTTAATTCTGTATTTCTCATAACTAATGCATTTGATTCCTGTTTGACCTGAATTGTCAGGAAACCAAAAGAAGATTCCATCAGTGGAATGACAAGCAAAACAAAAGTACAATACTGCACTTCTGACTACTTATTTATAGCAAAGACTGGGATGCAGGATCTGAAAGGTCTCACCTATAAAGAGCAAGTCCAGCCAAACTTTGGATTAAAAAATTAAACCATGTTTTCACACAGGAATGGTGTCACACTACTTAGCTGATAATACCCTGATCCCGGTGTAAAACCCTGATCCCAAAGTGTAAATGGCATTACTTTTGCTCCTCCAGTGCTAGGCAGCAACAAAAGGCAGTACTTTATTCTACGGAAGCCCAGGAAAATTTCAAGCAATAAAGATTTCACTATAGGACAACCTCAAAAACCTGTAACTCTATTTCCCTGGCTCTAGCTCTAGTACATTCCTTCTGATGCTGTCCATAACATAAGCACTTCCCAACCCCTGCAGGCCATAAACATTGGACGGACCCAGCAGACCTCTTCTTTTGCCATATTATTTTGCACGCTCATAAACCAGCTGCTGTTTCTGAGCTATTCCCATACAGCTTAGCATAACTGCCAGGAGGCTGCTCTTAGAAAATTACAAGTATTTCCCCTTAGCTCATCCCTTTCACCATCCATCTCACATTTCGGAAACAGTTTTTATTAAGCAGCTATGTGCTTATTCTGCCTGTTCAGATGCTACTGCGATAGCTAAAAAGTAATAGTAGGTATTGCGCACTGATAAGTGTAGATACCAGAGAGACTGGGATTTCTAAAGAGATCTGGGATCTCTTGGTATTTGTGATGACAAATAGTGTTGGCGACCTTTTGTTATTATTATTATTATTATTACACTAAACAATGCTTACTTTTGGAACAAAACGTCATGCTATAAGGATCAGTTCCCATTAATCTCGACTGGAAAGTGTGTTGAAATGATGCTGAGAGTTACCAGCATAACCAGTTTCACTTTTTAAACTGAAACTTTTTTTTTTTTTTTTAAATTCGGAAGTGCAGATTCATTTGGAATTTTAGCTAATTTATGCTGAAATGGGTGGAAAAGTGTTCAGGTCGAAATAAACCATTTTTCAGGGGACTTGTTTTTTTTTCTTTTCAGATTATTGGTTCAGGAAAACATTTCAAGCGTTGCCTTTTTGACTGGTTTTAGAGCAGGACTTAAGAGTTTTGTGCTATAAACCTTTCCTGCACAGCTACAATGGCACTCGTCAGGGTTGGGTACGTGCAAATTACTGACTAGGCCCACCGACAACAGCACGCCAGCGGGTGACAACAACCTCACTTGGGACAAATGCAAGAGAGTACAAAACAAACATGGAGAAGCATTTAGGCCACAAGGCAGCACCTGGACTAAGACAGATTTGGATCAAATCCCGGGAGGTGCCAAGGACACAGAAAAGCCCTGAGGCTTGGCACAGCACCTCAGCTTCTTTAAAATGGCACCGCTGGTGGCGGTTCCCTCCCAGGCCATTTGCCCGCCTTCTCTAAAGATTAGAGTCACAGAATCATAGATCGTCTAGGTTGGAAAGGACCTTTAAGATCATCGAGTCCAACCATCAACGCAACACTGACAAAACCACCACTAAACCATGTCCCTCAGCACCACGTCTACTCATCTTTTAAATACCTCCAGGGATGGTGACTCCACCGCTTCCCTGGGCAGCCTGTTCCAATGTTTGACAACACTTTTGGTGTAGAAATTTTTCCTAATACCCATCCTAAACCTCCCCTGGCATAGCTTAAGGCCGTTTCCTCTTGTTCTATCTCTTGTTACTTGGGAGAAGAGACCGACCCCCACCTCTCGACAACCTCCTTTCAGGCAGTTGTAGAGAGCAATAAGGTCTCCCCTCAGCCTCCTTTTCTCCAGGCTAAACAACCTCAGCTCCCTCAGCTGCTCCTCATAAGGCTTGTTCTCCAGACCCCTCACCAGCTTTGTTGCCCTTCTCTGGACCCGCTCCAGCACCTCAGTGTCTTTCCTGTAGTGAGGGGCCCAAAACTGGACACAGCACTCGAGGTGGGGCCTCACCAGTGCCGAGTACAGGGGGACAATCACTTCCCTGGTCCTGATGACCACACCATTCCTGACACAGGCCAGGATGCTGCTGGCCTTCTTGGCCACCTGGGCACACTGCTGGCTCATATTCAGCAGCTGTCGACCAACACCCCCAGGTCCTTTTCCACCAGACAGCCCTCCAGCCGCTCTTCCCCAGGCCTGTAGAGCTGCATGGGGTTGTTGTGACCCAAGTGCAGGACCCGGCAGTTGGCCTTGTTGAACCTCATACCATTGGCCTCAGCCCATCGGTCCAGCCTGACCAGATCCCTCTGCAGAGCCTTCCTACCCTCCAGCACATCGACACTCCCACCCAACTTGGTGCCATCTGCAAACTTACTGAGGGTTCATTCAGTTCTGAGGGTGCAGAGCACTCCCGGCAACGCCGGGCGCCCCCGCTCCACCTCCCATTGCCCCGCGCACTGCCGAGGCACACTCGGTGCACGTAAGGCAACGCTTGGGCTCGCTGCAAGGGCCGACCCTGCCTCCGCCGCCCCCCGCACACCTGCGTCCCGCCCGCTGCCTCCCCGGGTGTGGGGGACCCCGCGGGGCAGATCGTTGCGGGCAGCCGCCGACTCACCCTCCCCGTCGCGGAGCCCCCGAGCCCCGTCTGGCAACGGCGAGGCGGAGCGCCGTGGGGCTGGGAATGGCGGTCATCGCTCTGCAGGGACGCGGCGCAGCGCGGGCGGGAGGGAGAGGCTGCCCCTCGGGGCGCCTTTCCTCCGATCTCCATGAGAGGGGGCTCCGGCTCTTCTCGTGGCTCCGTCTCCTCACCCGCTGCCTCCTTCTTTGCAGCCCGGCGTGACCGGGCGTCCGCGGCGGAGGCTGAAGCCTTGGGGACGGGATGACGGGCGGGAGGGTTAGCGTGAAACTTCATTAGGCGGCATTTGGCTAATTGGGGGCGCGGGCAGCGGAGGAGAAACAGCAGTAGGTTACCCCTTTCCCGTCGCTAGCGGGGGAATTGCTGCTCCTTCCTTGCGGGGCTGGTTCCGGGGCAGAGCCGGAGCCGGGGCGGGCAGTGGCGGGAGCCCCTCGCCCGCCTCGGCTCCCGCACAGCCCCAGCAGGGCGCCTGCCTCTTCCCGCCCTCGCCCCGGAGCGCCCTCACCGGGATGGAGAAACCCCTCAGGGACAAAGGGTTGAGCAGTTTTTCCTTCAGAAGGAGGCAAATAGGATTTTTTTTTTTCCCTTCAGAAGGAAGCAGGTAGGAAGCTCCGTCTGCAAGGGAGCCGCTGTGAGGAACGAGGGCCGCGGCTGGGCCGGCCTCGCGCCGGGGCTGGGGAGGGAGATCCCTGAGGGGTCCAGGGGAGCTCCCGGCGTCGTGCCGTCTCATGTCGGGGCTCGCCAAGGCGGCTGGGCTCCGCACGGGAGGGCCAGAGATCGCCCAAAATGGCTGTCGCCGAGGAGAGTCTGTGTCAGTGTTGGGATAATCCTGGTCTGAGTCCCAGCCGGCTTAATCCCAGGTGGAAAAGGGACACTCCAATCATAATTCCCAAGTATTGCCGCATTTCAAAATATTTTGGGTTCTGCAGTAGGTCTAAAACCGGAGTAAAAGCTGGCATGGGAAAGGCTTGCTGCTGGTCTCTTTCCTCCGAAGCTGTTATCTTCTCTCCAGCTTTCATCATCAGAGGGGAAAAAAAATCTAAAAATGACATTGGGTTTAGATTACAAAAATAACAACAAGATAAAGCAGCCGTGAGAGAGCAGAGCTTGTGGGTCTCTCCCTGCTCACAGAGTGCAACAGACCAAGGAACAACATGGCTGCTGCCTTGGCACCTCCGCAGCGGCCATGGGGATGCAGGGAAAATGCAGGCAGCGCTCTGCTCCCCAGCTGCGTATCCATCCTCCTTTGCAAACCGGAGGAACTGGTTTTGCACTGAAACTGGTGGGTGTTTGCACTTTTCACTTATTAAACAGTGTTCAGTTCTTAGTATTTTGCTTGACTATTTTTAAGGGTCTTCAGGAGGTCAGACTAGTATTAACCCTAAGGTGCAGTTTCTGACTATTATAAGGGTTTGGAGCAAATTTGCCTGGATTTTTTCAGTGTGTAATAGGGAAAGTGGGCGGTTGATACCAGTTTGGGGGGAATTTTGTCTTATCAAAGGTGTTCGCTGCAGTCCTGCTACTCCATGGTGGTTATCTTCACAGAAAGCTCCAAGTCTGTGGCTCTCTTCCAGCTACCAACTGTTTTATAAGGACAGCTGATATTATAGGCGATAAAATTTAAAATTATAAGTAGGCCTCAGATGCTGAATACCTGAAGGACAGGTAAAATCACGGGTGAGGGGGGAAAAAAATGGATTTCCCGTTTTCTCACAGTATCTAGATGTGATGTTCAAAGGATGTAAGTGAGGCAGGGTTTGTAGAGAGAGTTAACACGTTTTATTAGGTTAGCTTACATAGTTGGAAAAATACATACAAGCTCGTGGGCACATAAGCACTTCTTAAAGACCTTGCCTTTTTTTTCCAGTTATGTCCTGTTTTCTGATATTCAGCTGAATATCTGAATTTCCAGGTGTCTGAATTTGTCAGAGCCTTTCAAGGCCTTTCTCGGAAATTTCTTTCAACTTATTTCTTTTAAAACTAGATGTATGCATAAGCAGTGCTGTGATTGTATCCCTAATGTGTGCGTGTGCAATCTTAAATATCAATATAACTGAAATGGAAAGAGAAATATGCAAATAATTATTTCCAACAAAACAAGGTTGGTTATCGAAATATTTATGTCGAATACAGAAGACTGTAAACCTATAGTGCAGGAAGTGAGAACATTTTGTACTGCATAGACAATTTAGGATGTGCCACTTTCCAGACAACTCTTACTTCCCAGTAATAGATACTAACTAACCATCAGAGGGCACTCCTGATCCTACAAAGAAATAATGTGGTTTGCTAGAACAATGGCGAACAGTCAAACTTTCCTAATCTGGAAACATGCTTTACATGATTTATATCCCATTGGCATCTGGATTATGAGTCAACAGATGATAAAGTCAGATATTTATGACACCTCCATTTACCACCCTTTACAGCACAGTGCTAAATACCGTATAACTGATGCACTTGATTTAAAAGTCACTTGCAGCATAGTAGTTCTAGTGATTTCTTCACAATTTAATATAGTGCTTAGCTCAGGCTGTGAAGGAAGTTTGCTAAAAGAAATGATTAACAATAGGGTCTGTGTTTCTTTAGCAATGTCCTTAGCGTCCATATAAGAGTGTTAGTCCGGGTCAAGATGCTGTGTCTGGTGTACTATAGTGTGTTCTTACTAACATAAGAGCAGTTTATTTGGCTGTATGTGAGAGGAGAGGCAGTCAGATAGGTTAGGTGTGTGCTTAGCAAAGAAGTGTGGTAAGCTTTAATATTTCCTTTCATATGGTCTTACACCCATGCAAATTTTGCCTTATATGTCCTTTTGTAGGAGTGTCTTCTTTTTTTTTCCTGTGAAAAACATACCTAAAGTATGCATTTCTTTTTTTTTTTGAATGTACTTCTATCCTCTATTTGAAAGGGAGCACTTTTTTCTCCTTGAAAAAGAAAAAACCTGAAAACAGTGCAATTTCTGAGTTTAGAACAGAATGCTCGCAAAACAGCAAATCAACTAACACTAACAAAACGTTTTACTTTTTTTTTCTTCCCCTTGAGAAGCTTTGTATGTTGTTTGCTAATTTTTTACAAGCCCTGATGGCCACCCCTGCCTCCAAGACAGGCATGGAAAGTGGGGGGAACCTGTCATGCCTTCCCCCCTACCCCCCCCAGCATATTAGCATGCTTATTCCTTGAGAATAGACAACTCCATGCAATTGGTTATATACACTCTCCTTGTGACAGTGTTAATCCCGCATAGAGGGATATGCAAGAAATAGGAACGTATCCAAGTCGGGGGAACAGCAGGCGCTGCTTCCATATATGATCCAAGACCTCAGGGGTAGGGTTCTCATTTGGTTTCTGGGCTGGGCTCTGTATTCGTCCCAGGGTTCCCATCTGTGCTTTACCTGACACTAGTGCTGGTGCTTGAACCCAGCAAAAGATTTCCATTTTAATGGGTAGATCCTGTTGCATCTGTTTTTTGGGAGACAGGTTTGGACTGTTTGTTCAGAGGTTTGTTGTGCCATTCAGTCTATTTCCAGTATTCTGCTGTTTGATCTTCAACGTCAATGTGGTTTCAACCATGCTGAAATTGCTCCATGCTGCTGTAATGGTACGAACTGGGTTGACATCTAGCTTGACCCAAAATCCTAAATCCCAGCCCAAATCAATGGGTCTCCAGAAGAATTCTGGAGAGAATTTGCTGGCTTTTGTCACTGCCATCCTGTGTCGGCTGATGGCTGGAAAGCTAACATAGGTAGGCAGTTTCGGAGATATTTTTTAAGTTACTTGGAGTGCAAGAGGGAAAGTTGTCTTCTTCATATTGTCATAATAGGCTTATTAAATCATATTTCACTTTTCTAGAGTTTGTCTGCATGCTAAGGTAATGGGCAAATAACACAAAGAGGTCTGATTACTTATTACTGTGTCTCATATAGATGACAGAAATACCCAATATGCAAGCAGAGTTGTTTTTGGGGGTTTTTTTATGACTAAAACCGTATTGTTTCCTGGATGTAACTTACTGTTGAGCACTTGGGGTTTTAGGAAGTACTGCTGTTGAGTCAGCTCTCTGTTTACAGTGTAGATTCAGAAATGCTTTCAACTAAGCAAATTCGTCCAGAACTTTTCTGTGGCTTGTTAAAATGTCTTCACTGATAGCAAAGAATATGAAAACAAAGTGTGGGTTCGGAGGACATGCCAAGGGTTGATTTCTCTCAGCAGGTCAAATGTTTCCAAGCTGGGAACAAGAAACATTTTTAATGCCTGGCACACTCCTGGGGAGCTGCCTGAGGAGTATGTGTATACACTGCGCTCCCAAAGGTTCACTGGAAGCTCATAGGCACAGATAGACCCTGGACTGGGTGAGTTTTTAGCTGGATCAAGGGTGCATGATGGCTAAGGTGAGCAGAGCCGAGCAATTGCCACCTGTTGGCAGGATACTTGGACTCTCCTCTTCAGGCCACGGTCAGGTACCTAAATCCCATCTCAGCCCCTCTGCCCAGCCTCTGGGAAGCTGGGCAGCTCTGACGGCAGGGAGATACCTAAAAGAACAGGGAAGAGGAGTTGGTTTTGGTCAATGGGAAACACGGACTGAATGTCCCTACATGCGGAGAACTGAGATTTGAGTGGAATCAAGGCTATTCATCATTGGCATCTTCTGTTCATTAGTTGTCTCTCCCATCTTAAGGAGGGAAATACACAGCTGAACTGTTGAAGAGGCCAATACCAGTCATGCTACTTATGAGAGGGTTAATACCCAACATGTCTCAAGATCCATGTGGTCAGGGGCCAAGAACTGATGTGGACCATTAAGCTCTGTGTGATGAGAAAAGCACAGCCCTCCTGTTTTGACATCACTTCTAACCTTCCCTTAGAAGGAAAGCACAACAGGTTTTCTGTGGTTCAGACTTGCAGATTACTATGTATTTGTTTTTGACTTTTTTTTTTTCACCCAGGGGAAATTATGACAGAAAGCAATTGTAATTACTTGGCTAGAAAATGACTTTAAACTGTCTGGTGTTGACTGTCCATTTTGAAAGTATTTCTCTTATCAGTGTCTCCTGTTTTTTTCATATTTTCCTCACACTTTCACAAGATTTATTAAATGCCCGCCTGCTGGAAAGAGTTCTGCAGGGATTTCTGCTCCTCTTAAATCAAGGGCAGCAGTCATAAGACTTACACTGCATCTGATCATAGGACTGTTTTTTATATTTCCTTGAAATGATCCATTCATGGGGGAAAAAATGATCCAGGAATAATGAGATTCTTTGAAATTCAGAGATCAAGTCCATCTGAAAATGGACTTCAAGGGATTTAGGTGTGGTGATGGCAGCCATTATAGCCCCTGTGGTCTGCTACCCTCTGCTGCCCCTAGAGCAAACTGAAGAGAGGTGTTGGGGCACACCAGTTTCTGCCATCTCAGTGCGAGGGTTGGCCACCCTGGAGTTGGCTGAAACCCTGGAGGGGGTCTAGTCGAGGGCTACCAAGGTGGTCAGAGGCTTGGAGGACATACTTTTTAGGGAAGGGTGAAGGGAGCTGTGCTTGGAGAGCCTAGTGAGGAGGCAGCTATGGGGCAGTCCAATAGCCATATGACTGCTTGAAGACAAGCTATGGGGATGAAGAAGTTTCTTCTTGATAGTTTCAAGTGGCAAAAAAGGGGCCACAGCATCAAGTGGTGGCTTTGGAGGTTAGAATGGAAGTTAGGAATAATCTTTTCTCTTTGGAGGGTGGTGCAGGATTGGAGCAGGGTACCCAGAGAGGAACTGAAGTACCTATCCCTGAAAGTTTGACTAAACAAAACCAGGGCTGACTTGGTCTGGTGCTGGTGGTAGTCCTGCAGGCAGGCAGTTGGACTAGATGACCTCCAGAACACCCCCGCAATGTCAGCGTTTTGGTGATTTTGTGAAGAGTGTAAAGATTTTGCTCAAGTTTGACTTTAAAATAACATATTGTTTGCAAGCAACTTAGAAGAGGTGATTTCTTTATTAAAAATGATAGGCAAAAGTGCTCACGGAAGACTTAAGACACTGCTTCTCAGTGTTTTAAACAACGCTAGTGCAGCTGTAGGCTTTGATTAAAAATTATTTTCATTTCAAATAATCTTTAAAAAAATTTTGTCACTTGATTCGCACAAAATAAAGAACTTTTCTTTTCATGCCACTGAATGAGCACTGTAGTTGATTAGGTAATTCTCCTTATCCAGTATGAATAGCTGCTGCACATGTATGTGTGTATATATATAGGATATCTCTAAAAAGGATAAATGCAAACATTTTTTCACTCAGCAGACTGCTAGCTCTCAGTTGTCACCTCATAACTATAAATAATAGCTTTGGAGCCAGGTATATTTCAGACAGAGGCACAGAAAGAGCGAGCAAATAGAGTTATTTTTTTTCCGTATCATTGGCACACCATTGTTCCGCTGTGGTCAGTGGTAGGATGTACAAACAGTATTTCAGATTCCATAGGAACCTGTTTTGTATTTATGCTAGGCCAGCGTCATGTGTTACTCGACCGACCGGAGGGATGGGAATGATAACCAGCAGCTTGCTTGGGCAAGGAAGAGGTGTGCTTCCATAGTTAATAAAAAGGCAGAAACTTGAAACAAAATGAATTTGCCTACGTCAGCTAAGTTTTGTCATGGCAAAAGTGCAAAGAGGAATGTGGGAACGCTTTCACCAGGTTGTCTTCATCTGAAAAAACAAAGTAAGAAAGTGAGCAAATTTTAACCAGAAATTGAACGCTAGCCACTTCTGTGAGTCTTTAAATGTTAACATCTATGGAAGAAATACTATATTGCTGTGGCTTTTCCTCAGTGCATTTGCAGGAAATGCCAAACAGTAACGCTCTCCAGTTTAAAGCATGAGAGTCATGTGACAAAAGGAAAATGCACGTGTAAAACTGATTATTGGGCTTTTACAATCTATCTTCTGCCTGCTTTAATAAATTTTAATGAAGAGTTAGGCTTTTTTTTGTTTGTTGAAGTCAGCTTTTTGCTATAATTTGTGTGGGGTGGTAACTGCTGCTGTGGCATCATTGGAGAAGAGCAACGCAGTGGTTCCACGTGGCTGTACTCTGGCACTGTCCTGCTGCTCAGATGCACCCCAGTTTACCCCTGTCACATTAAGGGTGTTTTAAAATGAGCCATCATTTATGGATTCCACCTAAAGGAGTTTTCAGCTGGCCCTGCAGCGCATCTTTATGACCATTTCCTCTGCCACATATTTATCCTCGGAGAATTACGAAATGCAGAGACCAAGTGGTTGTTCAGGTTCACTGAAATGCACAGGAAGGATTTTTGCTGATAATTCCAAATCCTGTATTAACTGCATGGAAAAAATGTTTAATACCGTTAGTAATCTGACCATGTAATTCCCCTTGCCACTTTGTGGTATATTTTCATGCAGTTTTAAAGAAGGAGAAGCCATATTTGAATCTGACATAACTTATCTAAAAATTCTGAAGATTTTTTCGTGATGCCATCTCAGATTCAGAGAATAATTGTTGGTGGATTTCTAAATTTATATCAGTGCAGATTAATGCTTTGCAGTTTGCCTACATGAAGTTGGATTGGTAAAGAAGGTGCCTTTTTTGTTGTTACAGCGATGCCCAGTCAGCCATGCAGTTGATAAGTGGACTACAGGGGTACAGAAGGTCACAAAGAAGTACAGATCCATTGGTTGCACAGAAATTAAGAGCACTGTGCACTCTTTCAAAGTAAGTTACTTTGGGTTAGGTTCCAGTTAAGATTCGGTTTTATCTTTAAATTCATTCTTGTGGAAGTTTTCTTACATCGGTAATGGAAATGCTAAATGACATGCTCAAAAGTTGCATTTCTGCTTATTTTATGCTTTCATTGTTATCATTAAGAGAATTCTTCAGGCAAATTACAGTAGAAGTTATTAGTGTTTTATAAATGTATCTGTACTTAACCTATTTAATTCAGTACCGAAGGGCCAATGGCAGTTATGTAGAGTAATGCAAGTTCTTACACGCTTAAGTCTGGTCCTGTGTGTACAATAAATGAGATCTACTCCGAAGAATTTGGAAAGCCAGGAGGTTGCAGGGTTAGCCTGCTATGAAATACCAGGGGACTGAGGCCCTGATCCCCAGTCCATTCTTATTTGTAAAAGCACTTCAGCACATATGTATCTCTAGGCATGTGTTTAAGACCCATTGACATCAATGAGACTTTAGCTGATGCTTAACCTCTGAGCATATGCTTAAGTTTCCTGCCGAATAAGGAGGGCCTTGAGCATATACTTAAAAATACCCTGCTGAATTGCTGATCCCTTTCAGGCCTCTAGCCTGCCCCAAATACAAACCTTTACTTGCTTCTCTAGGTCACTTGTTTTGGCTTGGACTTCAGATTTTTTCTTCTTTACATTTCCTTTTCACTCAGCTGGCCAGATCTATTTTCTACAACCCCCATTATCACACACACATGGTGTTCATTATCACTCTACATTGCTCCACATTACAAAGTCGAGTACCCAGTTGGCTAATTCAATGCTTTCAGTGAAAGTGCTATCTATTTATAGTTTTCTGCAAATTTAAAATCCTGTGTGGAAGAAGCTCTTGTCAGTTAAACAAACATATTGTTTGTATTCAGGTGCTGTTGGGATACAAACCATTCACTATAATCCTTTCACTCTCTTCCACTGTGTGACATTATTGCTGTATGAGGTGGGATATTTAAAAGGTTCCAAAAATCCATTGTAGCTTTCCCAGACTTTTGGACAAGTTGTAATTACTGTTGGCCACAGTATTTACTGCAGAAAATTTTCTTACCAAAAATATTATTTTGTTTAAGCTGAATTTTTATAGTGTTACTTTATTTCCACTGGAAATTTTCAATTTCCCTGCAGCAAATACATCCAAAAGTGTTTTTCATGTTGAATTGACATTTCAGAATGAAATATTTTTTAATTATTTTAATTTAGCATGTTGGGTTTTTTGGTGAAAAAGTAATGATATTTTATGTCAAAGTGAAACTAAAACACTCCTTTAAAATTGTCAAGAATTTCCCATGATGAAAACCCACAATTTCAAAGGAAGAAGTTCAAATAAAGATCTTTTTCCATAAAACATTCCCACATGAAAAAGAGGTTTTCCATTTACTCCTAGTTAACAATGTTGAATTTACCTGGTGTTTTCTATTACTACCAAGAGAAGCCTGTGAAAGAATGCCCTCAATATGGGCTCACTATTTTGAATTTTTATGCAGTAGTTATTGTGTTAGAAGACCGACAGTGCTGATCCAGGTCGTGGATGTGAAACTCCACCAAAATTCTTGGTCTCAAGGTGAGTGTTTCTTAGGTTTAGTAAAAGCAAATGAGGGCTCCTGAATGTGCCTGCGCGTTGTGGATTTCTGTTAGAACGTATGATAATCTTAGCAGATATCTGGACACAAGTAAAAGGATAAACGTCTCCCAGTTCCAACAGTTGTCTTTGGAAATTATAAAGAATCATTTAACTGTTGTTTTTATTATCTGATGTCCACTTTCAGATGTTTACCATTGAACATTCATGACTAAAAATGGTTTCCGCTGCACATACTGTTTAAATACATTTCTTGGATGAATCCAGAAAACCACCAATCAGTGAACCAAAACTCAAGCTCATACTCTACTTGTCAAGAGATTCTAGATCCTCATGTTACACCAAAACATAACAAACTGTTAAGACCATTTCAGGGTTCGTTGGCTTCAAATAAACCAGAAGTACCCAGAAAAAGGTTTCCTCCCACTTTCATTTGTCCACATCTGAATTTGCCAAAATTCAGATGTTCTGCACACTTTCCTCTTGGCCTCAGTCACTGCATCTTACTAGTAAGGCAGTGGATTATGTTTTCTTTGCAGGTAAAGTACAGAAGAAACATTTTTTCACAGAAGCATTGTGGTTCAGGCATAAGGGGACGTTTGTTTTTTACTGCCCCCCCCAGGCCCACGTCGTTGGCTTCCAAGACTTCGCCCCTGGTCGATGGAGCCCAAAGCCTGCTCGTGGTGGGGCAGTTTGGAGTATCACCACGGGCACACGGGTCCCATGCGAGTGCCAGTAGCTGGCACGATCAGAGTGGGGATCCTCCAGGACAGATGGAATCCAACACATATTTTATAAGATTTGAGGACAGATCGGATTCTTAATTCAATGAAAAATTCCCTTTGCCTCTTTTTTGCTGACTCAGCATGTTGTTTGCAGCTGGACCAGAGTGGGAATGCCTGTGTAGAAGAGTTATATGACTTTCTGGCAAAACTAACTAGTATGGAACTAATTGCAGCCCACCCAAACCTAGCAGGAGGCAGGGTTTTCCTTTCAATTAAAAGCATTCTGCTAGAAGGCAGCACACAAGATCTAATGTGTGTGTTCAGATGAATGCTTAATAATAGCTTTCGTGGGCTTTTAAAAAAGAAGAGTCTTCAGGAATGAAAGCAAACAGGCCATGGAATTTAAAGAAAAATATTAACTAAAGGGTCCCACTCCAAACCAGAAGCTGGGAATATCTTTCCTGAAAAGAATTTTTCAGCTACTAAAGGGATAGATTGACAGAAAAATGACAAAGGCCATTATTAACTGGACTGATCTCATTTATTAAAATTCCTATAGCAGGTTGGCACTGCTCATCTTCGCAATCCATCTTGTTAGCAAATTTTGAACCCTGTGGTTCTTGCAATCACTTGTCTATTTGGCAAGTGTAACATGCTGACTCCATCTTGGTTGTAAGGTGGGGGGAATTGGGAGGGCAATTACCTCCTTAAAAAACAGGGAGCTGTGATTTAGGACAGGAATTTTACTGAGGAAAGTTCAGGAACGGCTTGGGTCAGCTGACAATTATGTTTGTGCTCTTATTACTCAAATTATTCACAAAACCAACTCATCCCCAGAAGGCTAAAGGATTTGGATTAAATATGGTGGAGGGAAACTCTTCAAAGCATGCCATCTTGTCTGCCAGGGGGTAAAAATGAGGTTTCAGGCTGCCTGCTGTAAAAAAGAAATTGTGAGCAGGGAAGACAGGAATGGAAATGAAGCTGTGGAAGAGCAGGGGGGGTGTGATCTGATCTCTGCTGAGGGAGGGGCTAAGAATGGTGATGACTAAATGGTTTACTCTCATCAAGTGGGACGGGCATCTTTCACTAAGGGCCAGAAGACAGAGAAGGGCAAGAAAAGCCTTTATTCCTCAGCCAAGGAAGTCTGTGTAGAGCTGGTCTCCGGTGGGAAAGGGGCTAAGGAATGCCCATGATGGTGTGTGGTGCTACCAGGGGGTAGCATGTGAAAGGTGCTGGCCAGACTGAAAACTAATGTACGAGAAGTGCCTGTGCCAGGGGGCTGAGAGAGGGAGGCAGGAGCCTGTATTCAGGGAAAGGAGAGCAAGGATCTGTTGATGGGTTAAAGGTGAGGACCACAGCACTATTGCTGGTCAGGCACGGCCGTGGGGAGGGGGAATCAGAAGACTTTGGATTTACTGGAATTTTTGTAGTCCCACTGGAAGGAGCTGGGCTATTCTGCCATTGTAGACAGCCATTCTCCCCCTCCTACGTTGCTCATTATTTGAGGTATTGCATGTAGAACCTCTCTTCCTCCTCTTTTAGAAATGTACGTGGTATTTTATAATTTATTTTTTTATGTTCTCAGATGCTAAGTGAAAAGGCCCTGCTATCTGCTGTGGACCTCTGGCTGCCTGTCTTTGAAGATCAGTATTTGAATAAGGATTATTTTCCATCCAGTAATAATGGAGAAAGATGTGATCTTGATATTGTGGTGCAAGTTGCAAAAATAATTTCTGCTTGCTTGGTAACTCCATCCTTTGAAGTATCCAGATTCTCTCAGGGGTGTATGTGACCTCACCTTCTCGTTACCAAACTTTTCCAAATGTCGGATTACACTCAACACCAGATTAGGAATGTGCTTGACATTTCTTTATAAGGTGCAGGAAAATATCTGGGTAGAGATGAAAGCAGATACAAGTGTAACTGGGATATTGGAATAAATTATATATTGCTACTATTACACTT
Organism: Chroicocephalus ridibundus; assembly: GCF_963924245.1. Classification (NCBI taxonomy): domain Eukaryota; kingdom Metazoa; phylum Chordata; class Aves; order Charadriiformes; family Laridae; genus Chroicocephalus; species Chroicocephalus ridibundus. The sequence goes on from NC_086286.1 coordinate 90,077,779, forward strand.
CTCTTCCTGTGCTTTAGCCTACCTTTGTGCTGGAGCTTTGGCTAACATTCAGTTGTCTGCGTACTTTCTGAGAACTCATGAAAAATTTGTTCATTTCAAGTCCAGATCACCTCAGAAAAGGGACTGCGATGGTTTCCTTTGTAGCATTCACATTCAGAAACAAACGGACAGACTACTTTTACACCCTTGGTTATTTACGTCTGCATCTTAAATTACAGGTGGCATTGCTGGTGCAGTAGAGTTGGCAATGGGATGACTATGGACTACTGGAAACACCAGTACAGTGTTTGATCCTACTGCTATTTGTATCCAAAATTTATATGTGGAAAACCGTAGACCAGCACCTGAAAATGCTCCAAAACAATTTTGTTATAAAAACATAAAATGATGAATATTTTACAGTAGAGTGAATGACAGATCATAAACCTCAGCAAGACGCATCATCTGTCCTTCACGGATAAACATTTTTAAAACGCTGAGACAAAACTTCACACTTTGAAATAGGAAAGAAACAGAAGTTTGCTGGATGGTATGCAGGGCTGCTCTATAGGAATGTTCAGCTCCAGTCATGACATGAATAATAGAGGCATCATCTAGATAATAATCTCTGAGCATTCAATATTTCTTATTCATTCTTATTCAATAGCATTCCTATGGAGCATTCAGTATTCTTTTGGCCTGGCTTATGTTAATAATTGTTGGTTTTCTTAGGCAGAATGGGTCTTAGTATTTATCATAATTTTAACTTGTTTAAATGAGTTCAATTCAATGAGCAGAAAAATAAACTAGGTGTGTCTGTTGAACGGCATATGCTGGTCTGTTTACTTTTCTTAGTATGTTTTGTACCTCTTCGCTGCTCTTACTTTTTTTCTGAACAGTGTCCCATTGCCAGCTGTGGGCTTAAAATGACTGTGTCATTATCTCTTGCATCTTGACCTCTCTTCCTTATTTGACCCTTAGTTTTGGCATTCATAAAAATGGGCATTGCCTGTACATTCTCCTCACCAAGTGCTGCTCCACTTTTGTCTCTTAGCAAGTTCCTTCACCGTGGCCATTGTCTCATTACTTTCAGCAAACCATCATTCCTGTCTTTCATTCTGCTCTTTACACAGAGCAATGCATGTGTTCTCTCTGCCATTTTCAGGCTCTTTTTTTCCTCTCCTTGTGGTGTAGTAGGTTTGTCTGATTGTGAGCAGGTATGCTGTTTTAACTTTCTTTGCATGGTATCTTGCTCAGAATTAATGTTCTTACATGGGTGAGTTTGTAGCTGCTCATTCACTCTGCTGCCTTCACAGTTCTTGAATAGCTGAGTCCCTCTGCCAAGCCTCAAGTGTCTCCTGCCAACATTGCTTCAGTCCAGTGGTCTGCCTTGGCTTGATACTGCGTAGCATCTCCCAAGGAAGAACTGACCTGTCGACCTCTTCGATCATTCACACATCTTTTTTGCTTCCTTACAAAGCATTACAGCCTCACTAGTATATTCAGAACCCTTCTTATCCTCCAGCAGACTAGTGGGAATGTAATGGCAAATTAATTGGATTCAGTACTGCGGCTATTCTGTCTGTGTTGATACGAGTCTGTGTCGTTGTCTTACCAGTTCATCTGCAGGCACTCACCAAGGGACTCCCACCATGGCAGTTTATAAGACAGAAGCAAATGACAGAGAGGACCTTAAGCTGAATAACATCGGAATTAGCAGACTCTGATATTAAAGGCTGAGCAGTACTTTTTATTTAAATGTTAACTCTTACAATAATTTTGAAACGTGCATGTTTCTTTGGATCACCTTGTACTATGCTTTATCTCATGAGGCTTTAGATACAATCTTGATTTCTGAATTGAGGGTTGTTTGAGCAAGGGGGTCCCAAGAGCTTATTAACAAGTAAAAGCAATTTATGAAATGACCAGGTGGCCACAATGAGTTTTTCCCTTGTTTCTAGGAAACGTGATGGGGGTTGCACGCATACATCTGAGATTCATACAGTGCCCATGATTCCTGACACTTGTCAGTTAGTCCTGCACAGGCAATAAAGACTGAACCATTTGCACATGATGGGACCAGGCAAAATGCTTTGCAGCCATCCTACTCTTAGGAAAGTGGGTGGCTCAAGGGCATGTTCTGTGGTCACTGAACCTGCAAGAAACCCGTACAGGGAAAGCTGAACCCTATCACTGGCAGAAACCTGAGAGTGGCTGTGGGCCTGTTGTTATTGTTGACCTCTGTCTGTTAGGGATTATGTTTTTGTTTTGTTTTTACTATTGGGCAATGTGCCCTCCTAATCTACAGTCAATTTAGAAAAGGCTCTGAGGTTTTTTTGGAAGGTAAAGAGACCACATGTTTTCTTGTGCAAGTATTTAAGAATGACTGCTGACTTGTGGCTACTTTTCAAACCTGAGGGAACATTACGGAGAGCACCAGTATCTGCCAATCAGTTAGTGTTGATTAAAGAGACTGGAGATTAAGGACACTTGTGATACTGTAATTGCACTTCCTGAATAAGGGACCTGGCTGGAATTATGACCATGGCATTCCTCATACACTCCTCTGGCAGTCTGAGATGTTTTGTAAAAATTCTTGATAAGTTGTGCTGGTTCAAAAGTAGGAAATAAGGGGCAGGGCTAACAGTGAGAAGGAATGTGAATCTGAATGGGATTCACAGGCTGAGGTCTGGCATTTGAAGAGATCAGGAAAGGGAGATCATAAGTGGATTGGAAGGAGCACAAAGCTATTTGTGGCAGTAGTGGAGGGAGTGGACCAGGATGGGTGTACTCAGCTTTGGGGAACTATTGGGGCTATTCATGTTGGTTTGGCCAGTCCTGTTCTGAATCTAATCTAAAGAAGCTCTTCTCTACCGACTATGGAGAGAACCAAGAGGAATTAGTGTCTCTAGGCTAAAATTAGCCTTCCTGAGTCCTGAAGTAATAGTCTGCTATAGGAAATGACTGTGAGAGCTCATCTACTCCACCACTTACTCCAAGGCAATTATCTACATTTATTGCAGGCATTGAAGAAAGCTATTCTTAAAACTTTTTGTTAATAGATTGTGATTGTTGAATTTCCACTGCACCACTTCAGTAGTCCTGCCAGAGAAAGAGGTCTCTAATAGACTTCTTTTGCTCTAAGTTCAGAGCATTCTTGGCCAATTCAAAATGAGCCATGTTCATGATAACTGGTTAATCCTGTTCACTTTGCACTACCTTATCTTTAAAGTACTATCATCATTTTGCAAATCAGTCTGTTTTTTTTTTTTCTATACTTAAACAGCTTGAGGTCCTTCAGGAATTCCTAGTTTTCCTCATATTTCTAGACTTCTCCAGACTCCACACAGAAGGCTCACATCTTGTCGTAAAGTGTTGTGCCACCATCTGACAATGAGACATGGACTGGAAAAATTACTGCTTTCCGACAGTGCCCTTATTATTGCTTCTTTAAAGAACTGCCAGGTTTCCTGGACTGTTTTTCTCCTTCTAACCGATAAAATGGCATTTCTTGACGGCTTATTTCCTGAAGTCTGTTGCTCTTTTTGCTCTTTTGTTGTCCTTTTTCCTCTTTCTCTTCTAAAGGTTCCACACTCACAATTACACTCCTGCCTTCCTTACCCTGTCCCTCCCTACTCCTTGGATGGACAAATTCCAAGAACTTGCTGGGGAGGAGTCAGCTCACATATCGTAGATATCTAGACATTAAGTACCCAGGCCAGATGTCCAGGCTGTCTCGCCAGTCAGTGGATACACAGAGGCACATCCAGGAGTGACTGACTGCATTCTACAGTACCAGCGTAGGATTAATAACTCTTGTTAAGTATTTATCTCTTCATTGTCTGTAAGAGTATTTGAGTGTTTGTCCAACTTGGAGGAGACAGGACTTGCAATATTCCTTTCAAACTAGAAGTTGGGAAATTAAAATATTAGCAGATTTTACCAAACACCAAATTACACAGTTGAGGTCATTTTGATTACGATCATCACAGTCTTTGCCATGTGGATTTCCCAATGTGATATTATGCTGTACTGTAATCCCAGACAGCCCCAATAGTCCTGTACCCCTTTTAACATTGTCCAAAGACCTTAAAGCAGCAGTTCTCTCTCTTTTTGGACCTTGGAGAAAGTTTATATGGGCTTAATATGTAACACTTTTCCTGTCCTTCCTGCTTGAACGAACTGTAACCTTCTATAAACATGCCAATTCTATATATTGTCCAGTGAATTCGGCCGTGCCAATGAAGTCATAATCTTGGTTTTAGGATAAGGCTTCTAGCTTAATGCTCCTTTTCCCCCCACTTTGTTCATGGAAAAGTTATGGTTCATTGACCACCATCTTCCTTTAGCCTTCTGTAACCTTAGTGTAACTTTATCTTTTATGATTTTAATCCCCTCCTGCAAGCTGCCCTCGTTTAACCCTTCCTCGAGAATTTCAAATTCTAGTCTCCACCAGTTCTGGTTTGAAATGCTGCTCATTATGTTAGCAGGCCAGTTACTAGGAAGAAGAAGAAACTTTGTTACTAGGAAGCTTAGGATGCAAGGGAGGATATTGGTATGGTGGGCCACTGGGGAGAAAGCATGTAGAAAAGATCGGAACACAAGCCTAAACCTGTTTGTCTTTGAAGGTATTTCTCACCAGAAATTTGAAGGAAAAAATTAAAAATAGAGTTTCTGTCCAAAATTTTGCAGTTCTGGAAAACCTCTTCACTGAAGTAAAACAAAATGGTAGTTTTAAAAAATGTTAGTCAGCTCACAGGAAAAAAAAAAAAAACTTTATTTTAGGAAAAATGTTTTGGGTTTTGGTTTGGGTTTTTTTTTTTTTTGGTGTGGTTTGTTCCCAGTCTCTTTCACAGTGTGCTGATCCTTAGAGAATTTGACAGTGTAGTAGTGAGGCACTTGAAAGTGTACATGAAATATAAAAGGAAAGAGTAGAAGTTTCTCACTGGATATTTTGTACTGCAGAGTAGTTTGAAGCATGGTTTTTCTTCATTCTAAAATTAGTTTGAGTCTGAGAGATCTTATAAGAACAAACCCGCATGCTTGGCAGTGATCTACATGATTTCCATCCTGCTCTAGTGTGAAATGTCGTGTTCTAGGCAGGCAACAAAATTCCCTAACACTCTCATTTTTTCCACTGGCCTCAGAAAAATGGCAAACCTGGTTGTGATTGTACTTCATTAAATAAAATAGCTGTTAAATAGTGTTTCAATGTATTTCAGTTAATATCCAGTTACTAGAGAACTGGCCCCACCTAATGCATCCCATCAGACTTAAACAGCTTAACAGGTTTAATGTTCTGCATCAATTTCAGAATTTCGGGCGATTGTTCAAATACTGGATTTGCAAGTAAGATATGGGACTATACTGGCCTCTTCTTGCAAAGAGGCAAAGCTGTTTGCAATCTCAGCCTACATGTCACATCAAACTCTTTGTAACTTTTTCTGTTGCTTTCTGAGTGCTTTTAGAGGTGATCCATCATACCACCCAAATCAGGTCTAAACTCAGCTGAGTGTTTCTGCTCAAAATTCCTGGTAAATTCACTGCCAGTCTCATTTGACAGTGGAGGAGTCCACTATATACTCTCTTCACCTGTACCAGTGGCGACTGCGGGGATCTAGACCCTCTCTATGCTTGAAAAATTGCTGGACTTGCTGAGAAGTGCTGCCAGTGATTTAGTGGACAGCCAAGAATGAGGTGTGTTTATATGTGGCAATGAATGAGAGGTTACTGATGGCAGTTATGCAAGTGATGGAGCTCTTTGTTTAACAAATGAACTCATAAGAACTTGAATTCATGTGTGCAAAGTCATAGCACTTCAGAAGTTATGTAAAAGTTCATATATTGATTTCCTTGCTTTAGCTGTTAATGTTGCTTCCCTGTAATTTCTGGATATCAGATTTGTAGGTATTTATTTAAGCCTGAAGCCTAGACACAGATCTGGGAAAGAATACTTTTACAGGGTGTCTCCTACAGAACTTGGTGCCTAATTTTGAGAAACAAGAAAGTTCAGATGCTTAAATATTTATAAATACAGATATTCAGTAGGTCTATTCTTGAATCGCGGAATAGAAAAGAGCAGTCATTTTTGTGACTTGAGGAAGGTTGAACTTCTGAAGAACAGGCTTTTATTTATAAATAGGACTCAGAATAAAGCTCTTTAAGCTAGTTTACAGTAAGAGCAGGAAGACAGGATCCTCACCAAATTTGAAAGGTAAATAAACATGGCTTTACTGAAGTCCGAGAAGCTGCATCCATTTATACGAGTTGAGGATGACATATTTCCAGGGTCTGTACTAATGAGAGGCCTGGAAGTGGGTGGAGGCATGAAATTACTTCAGTATTATTACTTTAGCAAGGCCTTCTGCACATGTTCCTACCATCAGACCACCACAGAGCATTTGTCCGAGGAACAGTTTTGTCACATCAAACTAAATGAGTTTCTGTTGCTGCTCTCAGCACTTGGTCCCATCAAGGGCCCTCACATGGCTGCTCCAGCCCACAAGAATGCGTTCAGGCAGGAGCTGCGATCAAAGCTGCCTGGCTCTACTGAAAATGGGAGACTGGACAGAGGACCGTGCCCGTCTGCGGAGCAGCACACCCGGGGTGTGTGCTTGTGGGAGAAGGCGGAGGTGAGCTGAGTACAGCCGGCGGGCGTGGATTTCAGTTCTGCTCCAAGTTACATGTCTTCGCTTATGTTTCCTTCAATGTGAAATTATGTTTACGTGTATTTAATTTACTTTAGTTATTTACTCTAATTTGTCTTTCTTTATTAGACTTCATAGAAAAAAATCTAACCCATATATCAAAGAAAAAGCCAAGCCAACTAAACTAAATTGCCTGATGCAGGTTTTCCAAGAGTCAGTGACTGACATTAGCTGTAGCCTTGGCCTTATTTAGTTTTTCAGATTTTGCTGGGGCTAGAGGTGGATCCTGGGTAGTTTCCTGCTTATAGGTTCTAGCAAATGTCTCAGCTGGAGTGAGGTCCTCTCTCCCCAGAAATGGAGCTTCTGAACAGCGACTGTCAATTGAGCACCCAGTTCCATGAGACCAAAGCACTACCAGAAAAGTGGTCCCACTCCCACTCCTGCCTGCTCCAACCACTTACCTTGGGCTTGCTGTGGGACTAAGACCATGCTGGGAGCTGATTCAACTCACTGAAGTGGCAGAAAACAAGCCCAGCAAAGATGCGGATGATTTTCTGCTGTGTAGCGAGTTAAATTGGCACAGCAAGAGTCCCGTGAGCATCACAGCTAGCACAAGAGAAAGGGTGGCATTGTGTGGCTGGGAGTAAGAGAGGAGGGAAGGGGAGTGAGACAGTCTCTCTAACTCCTTTTGGGAGTGCGCTCAGTTGGCTCTGCTCAACATGTAACTGTAAATTAGTTGCCTGGGGAGTTTTCAGGCAGGGGAGGGAAATGCCTGACAAATTCAGGCGCCTAAAAGGTTAGGCAGTTCTGGAAAGCAGGCAGAGTGGATCACTGTTGGTGTACGTGGGTTTTAGAGGCTGAAGTTCCATCTTCGGCGGGATTTGAGCAAGCCGGATCCCACCCTGAAAGATCTGCTTATAAAACAAACAAACAAAAGAGTTGTTCTGTGTTTTTCACTGGAATGCCACTAACTGTGTTAATGACAATGGGGACCACCAATAGTGTGAACTCCCCGTTCTAATGCAATACTTCCAGGCTTCTTTAAACTGCATTTTAAAAGAAGCATCAAAGGCGAAAAAATTCTGCATTAGCTCTATGGGAGCTGCGTGCATACATCAGAGGGCAAATTTGGCCCCCAGTGTTCTCCCTGCAGTGAATTTGAGTCTCTGATAGCATCAGTGCAAGAAGAATAGAGCAGTAGCTTAGGAGGCATGTGGCATTTCCTGGCTGGGTGCAATGGATTCTCCAGCTGAAACCAATAAAAATCAGTTCAGGAAGAATTTTTCAGAAAATCAGTGGTGAAATTGACAGTCTTGAAATGCTCACACAATTCTTGCAGCTGTGGAGTCCTTAAAGTCAATGAGTTCCAGGAAAAATGACAATAGTTCTGGAAACTTTCCCATGACTGCCTCTGGGCAAGCATTCAGAATAGCTCGTTTACTCAACGATGCTAATTCATTAATCATTAGAGATACTTTTGTTCAGTTTCCTTTGAAGTTGGCCACAACTTTTCTTTTCTCCTAAGATGAAATGTGGTCAATTATATCCATACATAGATTTAACACGGGGCAGGTTCTTCTCTTTGACAAATTATTTACTAGCTTTGTCAACCCAGACTTCTCACTCTCTGATGTTTCTCAATTGTATATACTGACCAGAAAATGTTGCAAGTCGTCCAGTTTTACTGTATTAGATTGGCTTTCCTTTCGGCTCAGTCCTTAATGTCCTCAGTTGCTGTGGTAAACTTTGATGTGATTGGTCTTTAATTTTCTTCTTATAGGACACATCATTTTTTGTGCTCACAGCCAGCCGTAGCATTATCCTTTCAAAGGCATGACTCGTCCAGCAGCACCCCTTCTCCAGAAACTGATAGGTTTTGACAACCTCCCTTGCCTTTCCTGCCTTTCCTTCCCATTTCTGAGCTGATGGGTGACCAAACTTGAAGCCAAATGGTGTCACAGCACTCCTCTGAGAAGACTTAGCCTTACCTATCCCTGCTTTTCTAACAGCTCAGGCCCTCCAGCACTGCGGCTGGACTGGAAAGAGCTCACTCTGTCTCTCCTAGTCCTCTTTGCTGTATCTGGCCTCTCCAATAGGCTTTCTCCTCTCCTGCGGGTGAGGTTTCACGAGGCAGCTGAGTCAGCCCACGAACTTGCTGCTGGTGAAAGGGGCAGGCGCGTTCCTGGGCACATGCTCCATTTGTCTCCCTTCTGTCATCTCTGGGATGTGTCTGATCCATTAGCTCACTAAAGTGGTGAAAACTATTCACTTTTTCTTGATTTGTTTTGTTTTGTTGGGTTAGATTTCTGCCAGTTTAGTGAGCTAAATTCACTTTCTAAGGGGTCAAATGAATGCCAGAGCTGGTGAAAGGAAAGGGTAGGTCTCCATAGCTGGCAGCAAGAGAGGGAGCAGAAACGATGTTGGTTAAACCAAGCTGTTTTGAAAGAGGATGGCAGCTGCTGCTGCATTTTGAGTGTTTCTGAGAGCACTTGCTACATTCAGTGTCTCAGGCGAGATTGACAGAGTGCTTGGTTTGTGGATCTCAACACGGTTCCGGCCGAAGGTAAGTGTTGAGCTGCTCAGGCAGTTCATCCTGGGGTGTTTCTCAGTGGTTTTCTAGAAATGGAGTTTGAAGGGCACAAGGAAGTGGGGATTTTAGGCTTCAGGGGAGGAGTAAGCGTATTTGGGGTCGGCAAGAGGCACTGCGTGCTGCAATTTTGGATATTAGTGTCTAAATTCTATCTAAGGTCGATTTTGGCTGTGGACATTTCTTCCTTCTGTCTAGCCAAGAAAGTTGTGGTGGTGAGGATGGCTGTTACAGTAGGATACCACACTGGTCCTCTGAGGCTGTGTTTGGGCTTGCAGTTTCAGCACGCAGTCCTGAAAATTAGCAACAAGACATTCTTAACAAATTCTGCAGTAGGCAAGATGCTCTGAGATATGTCAGAGCAGAGGAGCAAGCTTCCACTTCACTGTGATGTTAGAGACCTCAGTGCAGGTCCTGCTACCCACTATTTTGGGCAGGGCAGCATTGCCGCTGAAAAATAACAGTGTGAGCTCCAAGGAAATCTGCCACTGGCTAGATCCCAAGCCCTGAAGATGTTTACATCTTATTTTTAGGTTGTTCTAAATCTCTGCATCTCAACTAGTCACTCAAGGTTGAGAGAAGTAGACGTCTAAGGTAACATGAATCATTTTCTATTTTAGATGCTTATCCTACAAGACAGATTTTACCCAAGAAATACTCATTTTTCTCCATAGTCTAGAAAACCTACCTTGGACAAGTTTCCATATAGATGTTTTCATCTGATCAGCTGAATCAGGGTTGGGTAACACTGCTGCCCATCATCATCGGGCAGTATTGTCATCAGTTTCTGTGTGATTAATTCTGGAGCAGAAGGAAAAGCGAATTCACCAACACTGTTTTCTTATGTCTGCTGTATGTGTTCCCAGTGACCGTGTTCAGCTGATTTCTGGGTAACTCTGTAGCTGTAGGAAGGCAGTATCAGCCCTCACTTGACAGCTACAGTCAACTGAAGCCATGCCAGAATTCCAGGTTTGAATGAGACTCTTTCCTTGGGAGGAAACAGGGAGGTCTGAAATTCCCATAGTAGATTAAAAAAAAAGGTAGCAACTGGTCCTATTTTCAGTAATCACCTGCTCTAGAAGTCATCAGACAAATTAATTTAACTGCTTTACCTGAGCAGTTGAAATGCTGAAGCTTAGTATCCTGAAACGACATCTTCAGGACAGAAGGCCTACTTAATTCTGATTGATTTGTACATGTCACGTTTTGAGGCCAGATAGTTTTTGCAAGGTGTTTATAGACACAGGAATTAGCTATACAAATAGAGAAGTCCAGTAAGTCTTTAAATCTGTTTTCTTTCTTAGTTGTGATTTGCCAGTTAAATTGAGCTTCTGACTTGTACCTGTACCTTGACAGGTTCATCAGGTATACTTTTCTGTTTGCATCCTTTTTACTTTATGGGAAGAAGTGAGATTAATTCCTGTATAGACACAGGTGAATTGCTTATACATTAACTGAATCTGAATTCCTCTGTCTTTCTGGAGTCCTAGGCTGTTTTTTTCCAGCATGTGGAATTTTTTTTTTACTTCTCTTTTTTTTTTCTTAATGTTTTAACACAACAAGAACTGCTGAACAAACTGAATTGGTAGCCACTTTGTCTTCTGGACACACGGCTGTTAATTATCATAATACACAGATTTGTTATAATGACATATGTATAAAAATAATAGGGCCAAATATGTTTCCCCTCCTTCATATACTACAGACACCTAAGAATGTCTCACTTGTCCCGGTGTTAAATGGACCCTGTGAAGATGTTGGCCAAATACAGTGTTGGCAAGCGCAGATCTGCTAAATATCTTTCATGTTATTTAAGATGGCATGTCAGATGGCATGAGCTTGTCTTGGAAGGACAAGCATCCCCGTTGGACATTTTGACATGAAAAATAAGTGACTTACACGTTTGGTGGAAGGTAGAAAGAGAGAGGAAGTAAGCAAGAAGTACCAGGCAGAGAGTGAAAGAGAAAGCCAGCCTCCCGCTTATTTAATTTGATGTCATGGGATACTTGGGCCTCTCGGGGACCATATTCATGCACCTGATGCAATCAGCCACACCAATGACTTCAAGTCTGAGAGTTACACCCATCTACATCAGGGGATGGAAATGTTCCTCAAAGAATACTTAGCTCTTTGGGGCTTTGACCTTTAAGCTACTCTACTTCATCATTTGTTTTCTGACCAATACCATTTCTGTGATTTAATTCTAACTGCTGCAAAACTTGGCTTATAGTCTACAGAACCACGCAGATGAAGCAGAGGTAACTTTGTGAAACTAATTATTTAAGGAAGCAACTATTTTAGTTACAAAATAGAGCTGGTTTTGCTCCAAATCTTAATTCCGAGCCTTCTCTGTTATTTTTTTTTATTAGACTAACTGATAAAACAACACAGACAAGCTTTCAGGCATGCAAACCCTTTTACAGATATGAAGCAGAAACAGCAAACATCAAGTTAAGGGCATAATTCATTGCATGTGTCCATGCCCTGTTCCATGAATGCTCATTCTTTGTGCCAGTCTCTGTCTGCTGACTCCTGTGTTATGCTGACAGAACCATTTGCAATAGCTCCTACTGAATTATATCAGGAAACCGATGCAGGAGGAATGGCTGTGTTTTCCTTCCTACTTTCCAGCCAGGTGAACTCTTTGGTGCTTTGCTGCCTGAATGCTTATGTTGGCACAAGGGAGAAAAGAACTAAGCGTGGAGCAAAATAGGTTGACACTGAGCAAAGGCAGGTCTCGGAGGCCATCTCTGGCAGTAGGCTGTGCTCAAGACAAAGTTAGAATTTATCAATATGATGTAGAGCTTGCACTTAGGAGTAATCTCAGCTTGTATAGCAAAGTAACATATCCTTTGAATCTGTTATCTGGCTCCCCTCCCTCTTTTCAGCTCGACCTACTTATCTGGCAGTTTCAGATATCTGCGTTAGGACCTGTCCCATGTATCCCCGCTGTCGTTTCCCCTGCCTTTCCAGTCTATTGTCCATGTTTTTATGCAATACCACCACACTGAGAACTGGCAAATGTAGGTATCTCACCATTCTTTCCTTTCTCTTGCTGAAGGACAGTTCGTGTTGCCTTTGCACATTATCCTTTTTTCCACCTGTACCTCTTAAAACTCTTTTCCATGCCCTGCACAAATTTCTCTTTGAGTTATTCTTTTGCAGATTCCTTTTGTGATATCTGCCTCTGTCTCCCATTGAGTCCAGGAGGATCTGAGGTTATTCAGAACCTCTGAAAACTACAGGGCATTTTTAATTTGATATATGAAAATGGATTTTGTGAAGTGAAGGTGAGAAAACCTACTGAAACTCAATTTATTGCTAACTCATCACAACTGGTCCAAGGGGGCACGGTGGTCACCATGTCCACTTTGGTGTCTTGTCACAAACTCAAAGGGCTATCACATAAAGGATGAGAGCTGTGCTGCAATGGCCTTTATCTGTTTGAAGTGATTCTCAGTTTAATTGTGTCCCTACTTCTGAAACTAGGAACAGTACATTCCCGGGAATTATGTTTCTGAGAAACAACGGCAGCACAAAATGGCATGCTGCACTGCTGGGAGTGACCCTTTGAAATAAAATGAATGTTCTCCGACATTCTTTCTCTCTTCATTGTAGCTTAACTGGCATCAATACAAAGGTTTACATCTGTATTAAAGATGTTGGTGATTGCTGAATGCATGATACATGGATGGCCATTATCATCTGCAGAGAGTTAGCGTACTATGCATATAATCAATCAGATTCTGTTCATGTCAGAAGCTGGCCAGCTCATTACAGCCCGTATCACATTAACCCTTGCGGTGGAGTGATAAAAGGCAGAAATATTTTGGAACTGGCCAAGTAGTGATCCAGCCTACCTACTTTTTGCCTGCCAGCCCCATAGGCACGTAGATTTGTTAGACACCAACCCAGGCAGCCTGAACGCTTACATTTAGCCACTCATGTCTAGACCTGAGTCTATTTCTCACTCACCTGCTTAGCACTATCCTGATATTCAGACTGTAGGAGATCTCTTACTGGATCTGGTCAGGAAAGCAACTGTCATCATCTGCCATGCTGTCATCTGCCTTTTGCACATGAACGGCTGATGGTAAGAACACTCACCTGGGAAGCGGGAGGTGGAGAGCAGGAGGGAGCCTGACTCTAGTTCTGCACTGTGGGCTGTGCCCGGACCAAGGGCAGAACTGGGATTCCAGACCATGTCCCAGGGCTCTGTTGCTTTATCCAATGGCAAATCATTGAATTAAAGTAAAAACAGAATTGAGAGCACAGCTAGGAAGGACAGCTATGTAATGTGCACACACTCCAGCGATCAGCAAAGTAAGCCAGTAAAATAATAGAGGAAATAATGCATTTTCTGGAAGAGTTAAATAACACTTATAAAGCTACTTCAGCTGTGAGATATATAGATTTAAGGACTTTTATTGACTCTGTTGTAAAGGAAACCAGATAATCTAGCTGGCCTCATAATCTATGAAAGGCCTTGATTGCTGGCTTTGCTGCTTCACTGATGCTTCACAGCCATGATGCTGGCTTAACTAGCCATATCAAGTACAGGATGAGACAGGGCTTCAGCAACAGCTGGAGAAAGATTATCTGTCTGTAAATCAGTCATTTTGCCATGACCTTTTCAAAGAATAGACAAAAACAAAGAACCTCATGTTTCAACTATCGTGGCAGAGTTAGGTTAGCGTGACTGTGGCTTTCTATGCTCAAGTCATTGCTAATTTCCATGATAACTCTCAGGCTTTATAGGATGCTGAACTTGCACGGAGGCATAGTCCAGCCCATGTCTGAGGAGCCCAAAGATGTCCTCAGACATGTGCTCCCACCTCTTGGATTGACTGTGCTGAGATCTGAATCCCTATAAAGAGCCGGAGAACCTCTTAAAATAGCCTTAATTTTTGCAGTGAGATGATGACATCTTTGAAACTGTAGTCAGGCTTTGAAGCTGACAGTAGCAAAGCTGAAGCTTCTGGAACTGCGGCCCCAGACCCTGGCACAGATGCCTGCTTTTCACCCCGCATTTGGTTTATAATTGTTGGCATAATTTTTGAGTTATTGGAATTTCAAGAATAAGAAATTCTTGTAATCTAAACAAGTAAAATAGCACTATAAATAACATTTAATCTTCATTGTGACTAAATTAAGTGAAACAAGAAGTTATTAAACACATTTCAATTCATTGCCATAGCTTCTCTTAAATTTTATGTGAAGCAGGAAGCTGCAGTTGAAAGCAGGGAAAGACAAAGGTTTTTGACTGAGCCAAGGATGTGGCACAGCTGGGAAAAAAGTAAATATAAATCTCAGGCGAAGTATTGCTAGCAGAGGCATTAAATAAAAGAGGAATTTTTCTGTGTGGTACCAGTATGACGCTAGCTGAATTCTTACAAAATTTTATCTGCCCGTGTTAAAAAACAAACAAGCAAAAAGATTCAAACTGGAACAGGTGCAGAGAACGGTGGAAGAGGAAGCCTGCTCTGGAGGGCAGACCCAAAAAATTTGATATTTAGCCTGACTGTGATGAAGGTTGAGAAAGGATATGAATAGTTTATAAATAATTTTTTTGAGTTAGGAGAATAGAGAATAAACTCTATTGGCAACCACTCAGTCTTATCTAACTCTGGAATGAAGACATTCATCTGCAAAATGATACAGATACATTTAGGCTGAAAGTTAGAAGAGCATCTGTGAGAAGGGCATCCTGTTGGAGCAACAAGATCATGGTTATTTTGTCCTTTTTCTTTTAGGAGTAATGTCTAGCCCTAGCCAGTATTCACCAACCGGGAAGGGGCCAAAGAAACAGGAAACACAAGGAGAAGAATTAACTCAGGAGGAGAACTGATGAAAAATGAAAGGATGTGGTGTAAGGGCTGAGACAGAGATTGATAAGGGTTGGGGTGGGGGACACTGAGTGCCTGGGGAACTGGTGGAAGCTGCCTGGTTTGCTGGGCTCTATTCAGAAATAGGGGTGGAGGAGGGAGCGCAAGTCACCCCGTCCAAGTTGCTGAGGCCCTTGCTGTCACTTATCTTCCTCCTGCAGACCTGGGGGGCCAATTTGGACAGGGCCAGGAGGACATAGTTGAGGAGAGGTCCTACGACTTGGTGGAAGCTGCCTTCTAATAGGGCTCTTAGAGGATAAAAAGTTACTTTTAAGTTAGTACTTCTCTGTACAGGAAACAATTCTATGTTGTAGTTCCATGTACAGCAAGGTGACAGCACTCCATAGGAACGGTCCCTAGTGTTTTCTACTCCTAGTCTCTCAAGAAAAAGCCCCAAGAAAAACAGCTCTTCCTCCAGTCAGCAATATTACTGCTACAATCTGAAATCTTGTTTTGCCTCCGAGAGAACTGATTAATGACACATAAGGTTCATTAGAAATCTCCTGACTAGCGTTACTCTGCAATTTTGTCTTTTTTAGGCTGTCCTATTTTTCTTTTCTTTTCTTGAGAGGTATGGCCTCAGGTTTCATATCAAGCTCTGATCGCGGTAATAAACCTGGACAAGGCTGGGTGTAATGACAGTTGCCTGTGTGATATTGACATACAGCAGAGTTTTATTCTAAGGTTCTTTCAACCTAAAAGTGAAAAAATGCTTCTCAGATTAATATCTTTACATGTCAGTATTTTCTTCACTGCATAGAAATGGGTGAGAGACCAGACAGCCTTGACAACGTTATGCGCCAAAATCTGTCTTGTGAAGACATCTTTCAAGCACTTGGCATTGTTAGGTTTTTAATCTCTCTAAGAATCAGATAAAAATAGAGAGAAACTCAGGACATTGCAGCAAGAGCCAAGTGCAAAATTGCTGAAGCTATTTCAGTAGGAGTGGAAAAGAAATGATTTCCCACTTTCTTTGGGAAACCTCATTAGGGTTCACAACAGATTCAGACTGGAAACATAATTCCAACAATGTTGCTCAAAGATATTTTATAATGACCCTTTTATCTTGCCTTCCTAGCTCTGCAGCTAGTTCCACTCCCCATTAACTGATTGGAAGAATGGATGCCACCAGAGCCACACCAGCTTACGTGTCCTGAGGATCTCTTGTTATTTCCTTGCCAAAATCTCTTCAGATTCCATTTGATATGAAATAGGTTATTGCTGTGATATGACAAGATGCCATATATTTAACAAATAAATAACAACATCATTGCTGTTGTTGAACGACCTTCTGGAATCAGTCTGAGACACCAGAGAGACTCTGGTTTATCCCTATTTTACCTGGACTCATTTTTCAAACCCTAATTGTTAAACAACCTATAATATATCCTTAAGAAGACACAGCTTCACATATAATAGCCCTAAGTGAAAGTGACAATTTTTATTGAACATTTTGCTATTAACCATTTGATAAGGAAAGCCAAAAAATGCGCTCAAAACTCTCCAAACCCAAGCCCTCTTTAAACATTTGTATTTTAACTGCCCTAGGAAAATAATCCTATCAAGGCTATGAAAATAAAGTAATGCCCGGAATCTATAATGATGCCTGCTGGGAGAGCAAGTTTCATGGGGCTGTTTTAAGTCTGCAACCTCTAATGAATGTTTCTTTGACATAAACCTAGATAGTAATAATTTGCATCTACCAGAGGTCACACTAATTATGGAATAGTGCTTCTCCTCAGTTTTCTCTACCCTGTTTTGCCCACTGTCTCTTTCAACACTGTCCTTTTTACAATAGAACTGTTGGACACATGTTGAAGCATTTTCTTTCTCCATATTCTTTTATGATATCACAATTATATAAAGCATATTAATTTTAATATAAATTTAAAACAAAACATATAGCTTTAAATGCTGTAAAGCCCTTTCTTCCAAGCAAGGGTGACCAAGCAATGCAGCTAAAAGTAGAGACCTAAAAGTATTTTGCTATCAGATAGATTTTTGGCTTCAGTTCATTTTCACATTCTTTGCCTGGTACCATTAAAAAGACTGCCCTACTTTTGGCTAGGATTTATCTCACCTGAATTTAGGTGTTCAACCTGGAAACTCAACCAGGAGTTGAGTCTAGAGTGCCTTTATCACCGAGACAGACACTCCCATGTTTCATCTTGTTAATTTTAAACAGCTGGTGTAGGGTGGGATGTCTTACCTGTGGAGGCACTTCCCTCCCTCCTAGCCCTACAACTAGAATTTAAGATGAGCTTTAAATAATCATTTAACCTTTGAATAATCACCTTGAGATGGCATTTAATGAACCTACACTGTTTAGGTAAATGTGATTTTAAGTCCAAGGTATTCAAACCTATTACCATGGTGTATTTAGTCTTAATTAAGGCTAGGCCTATTTTAAGTAATAAACTTTAATAATGATAATCTCTATAATTAGTATTTTACTTAGTGATGCCACAGGTTTCATAACCTGCTAATGAGAAGTTAGTGTTTTTTGCTCTTGCTCAGCAGTCTGTATCAATTGGCCATTTAAAAGTATTTACTTAACTTGTATTAGTTACGGTATCTCTTGGACAGCATATGCTTGAGATAAATAAAAATTGGGCAGTTTACACAGATTAAAAACATGTGATTTGAAACAAACATGCATTTAAGAGAAGGAAACATTTGGAACTTGTTAGCTTTTTGAGCACTTCTTGCAAATAGATGTAATTCTAATGGTCTTAAGGATCTATGCAAGGAAGAGGACTTTATCTTCTTTGACCTCTGAAGCAGAATGATTGGCAAGTATTGGGACTTAATTTGTTGGAAAACAAGTGATCTCATGGTTTAAATGGCTTTGTCAGTGAGTGCAGTAAGAATTATGAAGACGCAAATCACAGGGAATGAAAGAAATTTGGTTCCACATCATTGTATTATGAGTGTTTTCAGTAATGCATTTACTCTAGTATTCTCTATGCTGATGTACAGTAACATCTGTTAGTCAGAGAAGTTCAATTTTTAATAATTGTCTTGACAAGGCACAAAAAGATCAAGTAGCTTGCTCAGGGTCACACAGAGAGTGAGATTTAGTTTGTGTTTGCAAAGAAGTATTGCCTGGATCCCAGCCTTTTATTTAGCCGGTAGAGCTCATATTCTCCTTAATATTTAGAACTTGTTCCATATAGCACATGATTAAAGTGCTTATGGCTACAACTTTAAGATCTACTGTTATTTGAGTTGGAACCTAAAGCACTTCTACTCAGAGTGCCAATTAAAGATATTAGATAGAAAAGTAAACAAAGCATGATTTTGTAATATATAGTCTAATCATTTGGAAAAGCCAAGCTTGCAGAGGATAGTGCAGCTGCTAACAGCATAATAACTAATGTGCAGTATTTTAATCCAGCTGTTTAAAAACATTTTTTACATTACTTTCAGAGAACTGGGAACAGAAAAAGATCTATTCTTGTATTATGTATTTGTTATTTAACACACCACGCTGGTAACTTTTAAAACATGATACTACTCATCTATTTAAAATTTGTTATTTACTTAAAGAAGGACCTTCACTTTGAGGTCTTTTTTTTTTAATTCTAAAAGGAATATTTGGGGAATAAAAAAATATTTCTTTTTAAAGATTGAATCTATGACTATTGGAATAATAATAATTTATTTTAATAAAAATTTATGTATGTGATGCTGCAGAATCTGAAGTTTGTTGGATAGTCATTCCAATTAAAAGTCATTTGGCAAAATCACTGCAGTAGATTGCTCAGGGGTCCGGCAGGTTAATACAAAAGCCTAAGACCTGTGTTCAAGTCATAAAACCATTAGACTGGCCTTAGCAGTTCAGAGCAAGGGCCCCTTTTACCACTGTCCTGGCTCCAACAGTGTCTGTAAGCAGATGTTAGGAGTGAGCAGGAACAGGACAAGCATGTGTTGGTACTGCCCTGACACCCTCTGTTCTCTCCCGGTTCCAACTACCCTGTCAGCTCAGGAGATTTCCTGGATCTCTTGTATTTTGTCTATTTTGTAATCTTCAGTGGATCTGTCCAGTAAGCATGTGTCGTACCTTCCCTTCTGATGATGTACTCGCACCTTATCTGCAACACCCCTTTTCACGGAGCTGCACAAGCTCAGAGGCTGCTGCCACCTCCTTCTGTTTGTTTTGAATGTGGCTCTTGCTCCATTTGATGGCTCCTAACTGTTTGTAACGGAAGAGGCCATGCATAGTAAACCTTTCTCCTTGGTACCCAGAATCATAGACTTGCTTACATTTTCCAGGATAAATGAGCCTAGCCTACCTTGCAAATTTCTGCAATGATTCCCAGTTTTCCTGAGGATGTATTTCACAATATTATTTACAGACTTATCCAAGTGACCTTTTCATTCTTTCTGTTTTGCACTGTTTTGAATGTTTAACAATGCAACTTTCTACCCTTCAGGTCTGTATAGAGTAATTTTTATTTGGAAACCCTATAATGTGCTTGAGTTTGCTGCCTATGCAGTAATCTTTAGGCCACGATAGAAAGAAGATTCGCTTTGAATTATGTTTTATTAACTGTTTTCCACGGTTCTTGTTTCCTTGTTTTTAATGTCCATAATTTAATCTTATTTTTAATCTCCTTCATTAAAAACTAGTATGCTACGGCTATGAAATCTCAGGTTTTCAAATATTACAGTGACAGGACTGAAAAAAGTGTAGATATTTTTAGTGCGCTAATATTACAAATGAAAACAACCCTGGTACCTTGCTGGAGTTCTGTGCACTGTTATCAGTTCCTGTTCCCTACAATGTGGCAGATAGGTCAGAAAAAATAAAGTATGGTGAAAAGGCCAATTAAAAAAAATAATCTATTACAGTCGTAAAACTTATCCTGTGTAAATGACTTTTCTCAGAATCAGAAAATTAAAAATAATATTTAATGTCCCATTTTAATTTTAAGGGTAATGTTGGCAGCCTTCCTCAATGTTCTCCAAAACATTCAGCTTCATCACGTCTCAGGCTGTGGTGAGGTATTTGGCACAAGTGCCAAATAGGTTGGCAGAAACAAACCCTGCTCTTCTTCAGCATTCATTGCTGCATTTGTGTCTCATCACCCAGTTTCCTGATGCATTTCTCTGTAAGTACATGCAGAGGGTAGTGTCTTTACAGGATGGGGTATGTGAGGAAGTATGAGTGATAGGGGCAGCTTAATCCAGCACTGATGCTAAAGAGATGCATGAGTAAATGTGACTGTGGTATTGCAGAATATGTTTTTAAAATAAAGGTAGCCTGCCTCACTTTATCCACTTTGACACTTAGATGCTGGAAAAAGAGACGTGAAAGAACTGGGGAAACTGTGTAAGACTCTCTTACGTCAGAAAGGAAGAGGAAAGAAAGTACGGTATTAAGTAAGCACTGCTGGGGAAAGTGACCGGCTCAAGCAGTGAGATGCAGCATGACTCTTGTCCAGAAGTCTCCCAAGGTGCTCAGCTGGCCAAAAAGAAGATTTGTTGTACTTTTGGTAACAAATAGTACTGCCAGTCTCAGGCATTCCAAAATCATGAATCAGGCCCTAGAAATCACAAGATTAAGAAGAAAAGGAGAATTTTTTAGAAACAGTACGCATTTGGAGATATTTGTATCCTGTTTTTTCAGTCTTTACTATACATTATGACATATTTTCAAAGTTTTCTTCCACATGCTTGAGGAATAACAGGTACTCTTAAAAACTGAGAATTTCACCAAATAACATGACTTGAAGAGCTTGGGCTTTGTGGAAACCACTGGCTATCAGAAACTTTGATAATACTTTCAAAAGGGTTACCAACAAAGAGTAAAAGAATGGGGAAATGAAGTCGAAAGGCTTCAGAAAGATTAAACTGAGTGAGTTGACTAGCATTGTTACTGAAATTTAAGGGAGGCGGGCCAGATGAGAAGAAATTGCAAAGATTTTATCGATTAACCTTTTGCAGGGAACACACATCTCATTTTTCCTAGTAAAACAGAACAGGCTCCAAAGAGCAAAATGTGGTGATTTAGAAAATGCTCAAAGGAGAAGCAATGACAGGTTTTATGGCATTCTTAAAAATGCAGAAGATAACAAAAATGTGGGAATGTTGCCTCTGTCACTTACACAATCCTTGCATTTTGATAGCATTATATAAAGACCTGATAGGGGAGAAGCACAAAAGATCCAGCTAAGATATGTAGTTTTCTGCTTCCAGAATTATCAAACTCAGCAATAATTTTTTGCAGGCAGCCAGGAAGAACAATGAAGAGCTGTATAAGAACAAAATTATCTATTCTGATGACAAATACTACCCTGAAGTTCAGAAAATTTGGAGGCATGTCGGAGCTAAGCAAAACCAGCTTAGGAAAAGGGATAAGGTCCTTCATTTCATAATCATCACAAGTAAGATGAGTATTATTATATAAGAACAAAAGGTCCCAGAGAAGCATTGCCAATGCTTGACAGTTTGGACATTGTGATCCTTCAAAGAGAAGCAGCAGAAGGATTAAACATCCAGTCTGCATTAATTAGACCAACATCCAATTTTATAGCAAATTCACCTGGATTTTGCAAAGAGGCAGGAGGCCTGACATGCATCAGGACTGCAGAAAGGGAAGCAGAGAGAAAGAAATGAAATATGAAGTCCGGATGCTCTATTATGTCCAAGGAGCAAAAAGGACACCCAGGGGAGGAAGTGTAAAACTGCCTTTTTCTGGGATGCAGTGTTCCTGCATCCAGACCCTTGGAGGAACTTCCAGCAAACTTAAGGCTGTTTGGGGTTATGTATTATCTGGCAATGGACTCAAGGGGCCAATAAAGCAGCTGGGGATCAGCTTAGAGAAATACTATCTCCTGTGGAAGCAGTAAGAAGAAGAAGAAGAGGAGATTCTGAACATAAATTCTTTTTCTAGTGAGCATAAGAGCACTCCTCTATGCCATACAATTCAGTTGCAGGTTGGCGTAAGAGCTTAAGAGCAAAATCTTTGGTCTGTGGAGCCATACCATCAAAATAGGCAAAAAGCAAAACAGGCAATAGGCAACAAACATCATGCTCTACATTATGCTACCACGGCATGTTTAATAGGCAGATGTCAGGGAGGGATGCTATGGATGCTAGGAAGGGAAGTAAGTGGCAGGATGAAGGTATTAAAAAGACAAGGCCGTACACTGGGTGAAGTGTGCAAGGAACTACTTGTAGAAGAAGGGGCAAGTTGATGGAGGAAAATACAGGCTGCATAAGCCAACCCCGGCAATTTCAAACTCGTCTTCTTCACCCTCTAGTTCTTATTCTGAAAAGTAAAAGAGCAAATATTAGCAAAAATGTAAAAAATATTGCAACATTCTGAGCTGTTTCTTTTTCCTTCATGCTCTTTTAATACAAAGCAAAAGTTGGTTGGGGAATTTTCTGGGAAGGCCATTCGTTGTCTACTGAAGCTGTTAAAAATAGTATTTGTAGCCTTCAGCCTACTGATCTCGGAAGCCTTTTGGGCTATTTGGGCTTTTTCACACAAATAAATTTGAGTTCATGGCCAACTGGCTTAAGTTATTTGTTGATCCTAGATGAGAGATTTCACCAGGTCAGGATGGCTCTATACCCAGAAAAAATGTTAACGATAGCTGTGTTGTTTATTGCACCGTGCTGGATACATTTGTATTGCTGTGTCCGGAAGCTAAACCTGGAACTAAGGAGTTCCCCCTTCTTTTACTCCAGTCTCCTCTTTCTCAATGCCTTTGCCTCCAGAGGTAGGTCTGTACCTGCACCTTAATGAACGCCACAGCCTCTATGTCTGTCTTGTGAGACAACAGTTATGGTGTTTTATCTTCTTTACGTTACTTTCTTTTTAGGAATGTTAATAAAAATATATAGATTTGTATAAGACTTTGTGACTTGATAATGAAGCACAAATATTGAGCATTAAAAAGTGACCTTTAATGTTTGTAGGGTTATGGTGAAAGAAGCTTTCAACACTATTCATATAGAAACAATTTAAAGGGCTGAACATCACCGAGCAGCTACAGTATGTAGTTGCTGATTAACCTCTCTGAAGGTAGACTCCTAAAACTCTGAGGCTGGGAGTGGGAGAAACGCGTGAAATTTAGACAGCAGGTTGTGGGCTAAAACTTCTGACTCCTCAGCCGTGCTGTAATTAGTTACAGGGTATGAACACCAAATTAGCTATGCACTAAGCTCAAGACACAGCCAAGCAGCCATAGGGATTTTAGAGCTGAATAGATTCTGCTTTGTTCAAATATAGCTAATACAAGCAACACATCTGCTGATGGTTAAAGAGCCCTCAGTGTGGCTGGGAGACAATGTATTGTAAATTGTATGAGCAAATTATTGTTGGCTCTGTCTGTTACTATGACAGTAATGGTGTGTAAAATATGAAGTTTTAGCCAAGGTCAGGATGGACAGTATCTCAATGAGTAAGATAGTAAGGTATAACTTTCAGTGTCATTCTGGCCAAATATGAATTTATGCTTACTATGTTGTTTAATGTGGCACAGCTTAGGTCTCTGAAGACAGAATAGAAAACCATGCCGGCTTTAATTCTCAGTTGATTTATTTAAAGATAAGAATAGACACAAGTAACCCTGTAGAGATAGCTATTTCATATGGAGTATTTACCCCTGTTCTGTACAGCCTTGTCATAACAGTGCAAAATGTACAGAGGCATTCTGCTTATGTGAATTTAACAGATGACATAACTTATTGGTGCTAAGATTTGCTTGTATCTGAACTGTCAGAAATATGAGATCATCCTTCTTTCTTGCTTAAGCTGACCTTTTCCTCTAGAAAATATTTTAACCAGAATTTCCATTACAGTCCTGCTTTAGGCATTACGTACATGCACAAAAAAAGAACATTTTAAGAGAAGAACACTTTCATTCCCCTCTCCAAATTCAAAAACAGTACACGTCCTGATATTCCACATTGGGTGGAAAAGTAAATAAAGAAGAGAGAACGAGGTTGTTGTTCGAACTAGTGGCAAACAGGGTAATAAGTAACGGTTTTAGCACCCCAACTGAGAATCATCAAGCATAATTGACCTAACTTGCTCCATCTATTATTTACCTTACTTTGGAAGGCATGTTCAGTTGCTTTTAATTTCACTACCACAGCTTAACAGTTGTTCTGGTTTATTTTCAGCTGCAACATGTTTAGTAACACATCCACAGAAAGCAGAGCAGAAGGGTGAAAGCTCAAACAACTTGATCACAAATTGATGCATCTTGTATTTGAATTCTGGAATGAGGATTTAAAACAATCTAGAGCTAACCTTTTCCTGGGCTAACCTGAATAACTTTGCAGCAACTTTGTCAGCACTGAGCACGCAAACACTAAATCCCTGAAAACCGCAGGCTTTGTGGTGTGGTGGTGGGGATCACGACCTGGTTCTTGCAGGTAGTTTTACAGTAATTCATTTTCCAGGTTGAGTAGCATAGCAACTTCGTTGAAAAGCTGCACTCTTGGTTTAGCAATGCATATTTTTTTTAGAAACACAGCAGTGAATGCCAACTGAGATTATTCTCCGCCTTAATTTCTTGAATTAGACATATTATCTGACGCCAGATACCAGAGGACAAGGAGCTTTGCAATGCTGGAGAGCTGACTGGCCTAACAAAATGTCATGTTACTGTTTTCTTTACACGTGGGCGAGGCAGAGCTCTTTCCTCACATCATCGTCTGGCTCACTGACTTTTCTCGGTCTGGAGTTCTCCTTAGTTACTGGCCTTCCAGCGGTCTTGCTCTCTTGTGCATGTTCTTGAAGCTTTTGAGTCCCTAGGTGTCTGCTGCCAGGCTCAAACCTCTTAAAGGAGGGCTAGTAATCCTACAGGACTCCATGGTATATGTTGTCTCCCATCTTCCTTTTTTAGCCTCAGAGCTCCTTCTTGGATAAAGTCAAGCTGTTCCATTCCCAATGAAATGCCAAATGCCTGCACAAGTCCAGCCCTGCCTCTTATACATTACATTGCTTGTCCAGGCTCCCCCTTCCTTAATGGTGTCAAAGGAAACTTTTAATTTCTTCTTTTCTCATTTGTGGCTTCAAGCTTTTGTGGAAACTTGTTACTAACCATCTATCATTTATGTTGATTTTTCCCGTCTTCCTCCTTTCTGCTGTCTCCCTCTGCTTCACTCCCTCACTTTTGTCCCTTGCCCCCATACTTCTATTGATCTCCTCCTGTATATGAATGCCTTTATTCTGGGGTGCCAAGTCAGGATATTGTAGAAGTCTTTTAGTTCCTTCCTATTCCTCTGATGAGTTGGCATCTGTAGTCCCTCTGGGATAAAGTGGTAAGCAGCAGGCAATGCTGCAGACAACACACGCTGGCGAGCAGCTACAATATATCTAAAAGCAGACAATAAAACCAGCACACCATCATCACATTTCTTACAGTGCAGTGGTCAAAATTCACAAGTGAAACCCTTAGATTCTCCACCCTTCCTACTTTTTTTGTCAGGATACATCACCTCCATCACTTGGGGATCCTCACGTTGGTGGTGCTCCTCTGATGAACACTTTGGAGTCAGCCAACCCAAGAAGTGTGTCCAGCCACACCCAGCACAAAACAATATTAATAAGGGCAGGACAAAAAAAAGCAGCAGTCAGCCCCACTTTTCAAATATGCTATTATTCACTGCTAAGGAATGGGAAATCTAGGATGGTTCTTCCCTCGGAAGACTACTGAAGGAGAAGAGCGTTAACCAGCTTATGGTGGTAAGGGACAGTTTCCAATCTACTTTTTGAAGCTGAGCTTCTGTGTAGAACTGAATGCAATTTTCATGGACCTTGACAGATGAATTTATATCCAAGTAAGTGTAACTTGGGGAAGACCAGAGCTGGCCTCTAATCCATTCTTTTAGGGCTGTTTACACTATTTAACCCAAAATTAAATTTCCAAATGGTATAAGACACTTCTCCATAGCATTTTCTGTTGGCTTCTCAGTATGGTCCCTCTTACCAATCTAATCTTTACCTGCCTGACAGTCCTGTGCACAGTGTAGACAGCAGCAGTGACTGTTCAGTGGTGTGGGTTTGAGACTAGTGGCCATGCAGTGTATAAGATAGCCATTGCGATGCTTATTATCACTTGCACGACTCCCTTTGTGTGTCAAGCCCTGAGTGTCTTATCAAAATCATGAGAGAGGCATCAGGAAGAAGTGCGTTCCCAACAGTGGTCCCAGCTTCTCTCCCAAAATGGAAGATGCCCTTCTCTTCACCTTCATAGCTCTGCCCGGTCAGCAGCTTCTGTGCTTTTCTTTTAGTTGACTCAAATGTTCTCGGTTGCCAGTCGGTTCTTCCATCCCAGTGACTGAATTGCAAGGCAAACTAGGGCTGTGTGTGACATACTGAACAGTATATTAAGAGGTAGTAAATAAAGGCTTGTTTATTCAAAGGAAATGAAATACAAGATAATGAATAAAATACATTGATTTTTGCTTAAGAAAATAAGTCTAGTGAGATTTATTTGAAAAGTAGGTTTTTTTCCTCTGTGTTTATTATTTAAAAAAGTGCATGGACGCCAGAGTTCCAGGTATTTTTTTAGGATAAGTTCATGAATTCTTCAGATGCGACTTTGAAGCTTTTCCCAACCTTTTGAAAGTATAAGTAATAAAATTGGGTGGGTTCAGTGCCTCAGATGGAATCTCCTAGACGTAAAATCCATCTACTAAGGTGTTTCATATTTTCTAAAAGCCAAAATCGTGCAAACTGCAGCCCGAACTACGAGGTGCTTGTTAAGCGTAGGCAGAAAACAGTGTCAAATGTTCTTTAGGCTGCCTTTCATAATCACTTATTGGCTCCACTCCTGCAGGACCTCCTACAAGGAGGTCTTGGCCATGTTCTAAAATAATACGTTTATCCATAGGCAGCAAAGGCTACAGCTGCAGCCTGCTGTTTGTGTGAGACTTAAACACCAATGGAAAGGTCTTTTAACTTCTCTGAATTCCTCATTAAAACACTGGTGTGATTTTCTGCAGCCGCCTCAGCTGAGAGTAGCAGTCCAACAAAGCAGCACTGGAAGAGATTGGCATTGTATGTTTCTCTTTGAAATGTGGCAAACCGAAGAATAAACTTGGATCCCCCATCAAGAAAAATTGGAGAAGGAAAAGTATTTTCACCACTAGCCGCTGTGGATAGGGATTCTGTGGAGGCAGCTCTCCTGCAAGGAGCTGGTGGTGAGAAGTTCAAGGAAAGACTGCAATCTTGAAATGCTGCATGTCTTTGTGGATGCTCTTGTCTTAAAAAAAAATGGGTTTTTGTGTTGCAATCTTCTCTCTACCTGGTCATTCACCTTTTTAACACATGAGCTAGTTTTCCTTTGCCATCTATTCAGATCTCTGGAAGCACAGAGAAGACAGGATAGGAATGTCAGGGCTGGATATCTATGTGTATGATTATAAACAGGTTTATTTGTCCAAGGAATAATGAAAACCAATGGCCTGAAACTGAAGCCAGACCAAGTCATATTGGAAATAAGACACGAGTTTTTAACAGGGAAAATATTAGCCTTTGGAAAATACCACCGTAGGGAATGTTAGTGTCTCCATCTCTGGACATCTTCAAATCAGACCAGACCCCGGCGCTAGATCTGTGTGCTGGACTCACCAAAGCCGGGCGCAGATGCCTTAGCCAAGCACAACCTGCTGGGCCCAGCAT
This sequence comes from Chroicocephalus ridibundus, assembly GCF_963924245.1. Lineage (NCBI taxonomy): Eukaryota > Metazoa > Chordata > Aves > Charadriiformes > Laridae > Chroicocephalus > Chroicocephalus ridibundus. The sequence continues at coordinate 90,105,526 of NC_086286.1, forward strand.
GGGAGTAACTGGGTGTGATTTAAAGACCCAGGAAGTCAGACTATGTGATCCAGTTCTAGCACATCCTCCTCACTTTTAGCATATGAGAAGCTTTGTAAAGAAAATAAGAGCACTGAAATTCAGCCCAGCTTGAGATTGACAGGCTCAACTCTATTACATCTGTTTGCTTTTACTAGATGTGTAATGATGTAGTTAAAAGGTATAGTAAATAGTTTTATTTCAAGTCTTCTAAAGTGTGTGAGCTTTTGGAAGCAGTTTCTCAAGGCTAGCATGTGCCTGATTTGTAGACATTTCCTAAAGCAAGTATAGTGAGTTTTGTCATATTTTTATCACTTGTGCTAGAGTGTAACAGATTTGCTGCCTGTTTGTTGTGAAGTGATAGTTCATCAACTAAACGAGGAAGGCCTGGATTTGTTCTTGGATGCACAATGTAGTGCTGCATGACACATTCAGGTGTACTAAAATGATGGGAATGAGTGCTAAGTATTAGTTAGGATGCAAGTTTCAGAGTCAGATGGGCAGTTAATATTTGTCACTCACACATGACCAGAAACATTTTGTATTTAGAAGACACTGTCTGTTTTCATAAGCTTAAAATAAAAAAAAATATGAGTTTGACATTCTTACTATGATTATTCTGAGACGAGTCCGTGGTGGCCCTGGAGGGGCCAGAATTGTGTGCAGCATGAGTGACAGCTGTAAAAATCAGGCTCGTTACCAGAGAAAATAATTAGGGAGATAGGAAAAACAGAAAGTTGACAGCAACTGGAATTAGAGAGCATTTTTTTTCCCTAACATCCCTGGAAGAGAAATATGTGCCTGTATCTATCTGTCCTGTAGGTGAAGTTTAAAAGTATGCTTGGTTTTATTTATTGTTCAGAATATCTGTGTTTCTGTTGATGTTTTAAAATGTCAGCCACAGTCAGTATTGTATGAATTTGGGATGGCTTTGTGTCTGAAAACCTTTATTAGGCGGTTTGTTGCAGTTCAAAACCCCTCAATCACGTTAGGCACTTGCACAAATTTGCTTAGCTATATAAAGCTTTTTTTTAAAGGATTAAGTCATTTAGTGGTCTCCTGACTTTGGAATGGCCATGAGAATTAAGTGGCTTAATAAAGATTGTGGAATCAAAAAGATAATTTTATTGTAGAATTCGGAATAGGAAGCAAATTGTGGCTAAGAGTAATTCTTCTACCGTGGACAGGTAGCTACTGGGACTGAAAACTTTGTACTGATTGTGAAATCTTTTTATCTTTTTTTTTTTTTTTAGGGGAGGAGAGAGTTAAAACCCAGCAGTGCTTATGAAAGAGAGCATCATATGTGGCAAATTATCACTGTGCAGTAAATAACTGAAAGGTAAGAAAGAGATCTGCAAAACTTCATCCAGAATTTTATTGGCCTTGATATAGTGCTGTCCCATAGGAAGCTGAGTCTGGTTGGGAAGCTGTGGTGGGACACCTATGTGTGGATATGGTAGATGCACCAGTCAGAAGGGAAGGAGAATCCAACCATGTAGCTGAGGACATTACCGAAGAAGGCTTTGGAAAACAAAGGTTCTCATCAAACTGTAACACTAAAAGGAACTGCAGTAGGAGTTTAAGTGTACGTGTAGAGCTGAAGGAGTAGGAGTTAAAGTGTTGTGTGCAACTGAATTTCTGTTCACATAATTATGTTCCACCTTCTCATTCAGATTCAGTAGCGTGAAGCATTCATCACATCCCAGCCGAAAATACTGCAGAGAGCTTCTGTGCTTTGCTAAGCATTTATGACAGGTTGTCCTGGAGGCTGAGCCCATTTCAGTGGTGGATGAAGGGGTCCCTGTGTACATTGGCCATGTATCAGCTTAAGTTTGTAAAACACTTTGGAATCCTTTGGGGCACAAGGCCATGTAATGTAAGGCCATTATCATGTTTGTTAAGAAAGCTGAGTTTGCTGCCAAAAATGACAAAATCTCCTTTAAACTTTGAAAGCCTATAGCTAGAATCTGCATTAAAATAGTGCAAGAACAAAGTAAAGTGGGACTTACTGGTAATTTCAGTGTTGCCTTGGCTCTGCCTCTTCCTGATGTAGGCAATGTTGATCCTATTCCTTTTCACCTTCTTCCTCTGGGTTCTCTAAAGTCCATGGCTATTATCCTGGGGTGGACTTGGCAGCGGTGTGTAGGACCTGGAATGTGTTTTTCCAGCAGCCATGTCTGGATTTGTGGCTGAATTCTTTGGCTGACGCCACAGCTGGCTCTGCTGGCAGACAAATCTTCTTGGGGGCTGTTTTGGGTTCACAGGGCTGTCAGCTCACTTTCTGTTCTGCCCTGGATGCCGTTTTCCTTGAGTCACTTTTTTTTTTTTTTTTGGAAGACCGTGTTTGTGGACAAACTTCTTATTATGAAAACATATGATACGGCAAAAATCTTTCCATATTTCAGGATTCTTGCAAATGTTTCCCTGCGAACCAAGAGTAAATATGTCCATTCGCTCAGAAAAGTAGCTGCTGCTGTAGATGTGATCATTTCCAAATAAAGCTGCTTGGCTGGAGACCTGTGGCAATTTCTGTCACTGGTATTGTGGCAAATCCTGATTCCCAGGACAAAAAAATGCCCTGTAGCGCCCTTTGCTGAAATAAGACCTCAATCTGCAAAGGTATTTAGATGACTAACCGTTACGTAGGTGCCTCATTTCCACTGACTCATATTAGGCGCACTAACTGCTTTTAAGGATGTGGGCTTAAACCTCCCAGGCGGCCAGAGCCGGCAGGTCATGTGGGTGATGCCAGCTCGGCAGGACAGATTCTTGCTCACAGTCCTGGATTTCCACCTGATCTGACTAATGATTCTGCTGGAGCTTTCGTAGATGGCCGTGAGAAGCTTCACCAGGGATGGGATATGTCCATTCATAGTAAACTGAAAGACCCGCACTGGATCCCAGTGAGAGCTCTCAGAATTTATTTGCTTTTTCTGAGATTTTAAAACATATTTTCAGTGAACAACTTTTTTTGTTTGTTTCTCGTGGATTTTTTTCTCTCTTAGATCTTCCTTCCTTCCTTCCTTCCTTCCTTCCTTCCTTCCTTCCTTCCTTCCTTCCTTCCTTCCTTCCTTCCTTCCTTCCTTCCTTCCTTCCTTCCTTCCTTCCTTCCTTCCTTCCTTCCTTCCTTTCCTTCCTTTCCTTTCTTTCGTTTCTCTCCTTCTCTCTCTCTTTCTCTCTCTCTTTCTCTCTCTCTTTCTCTCTCTCTTTCTCTCTCTCTTTCTCTCTTTCTTCTTTTCTTCCTTCCCATTTTTCCTTCTTTCATTTTTTAGATTCCTTCCTTCAAGGATGGCATGGAAAAGAAAGAAAACAGGCCAGTAATGAAAAAAAAGTTAAAAACCAGGAAAAATATAAAAAGATGAAATCTTTCAATTTGGAAAAAAGCAACCTCTACTTTTTAGAAATGCTTTGAATGGAGAATATTGGGAGCTGTAATCTTGATTACTGGATTGAGGCAATATGTTTAACTTGTGTTAAAACTTTTTTTTAGGAAAAAAAGGGTTTCCTTTTCTATGTTAGGTACTCTTATAAGCATTTTGCATTTTGTTGTCTGTACTCCTTAGATGAAGCTGTGAACATCTACTCTAGGCCATACTGGCGTGTCAGCAAAGTTCATTTGGCTTGTACCCTCTTTTGACTGTGGACCTTGGCTTCCAGCAGCAGAGGCACTGCTTTACTCCTGGGCTTTTGTCTCAATGAGCCAACTCTTGATATAAGCTCCTTTCCTACATTGTTGAGTAGCTAATTGAGTAGCATTAAAGTCAACATCCATATGTCCTTTATATGGCTCAGCTTGAGTCTAATTATTTCCAAAACAGATATATGCATGGAATATGTTTTTTGAGGGAAACTTTCCCTGGAGTCCACCTTGAGTCATTTTTATCTTTTGCACCTTCTAATCCATCTCTAAAACACAAAAGCAAGACTAAGAAGGAATTAGTAAATAACAATATGGCTTTGTGCAAGAGTAGTGGGAATATCAAGTTCCTCTTTTGCAAATAAATGGTAATTCCAGCTTTTTGACAAGGAACAAACTTTTCTTGTTATAACTTTGCTGCTGAGCAGCAAAGGAGAAGTGCAAAATAACATTTTCTGAAGCTGCAGAGGGAAATGGGAATCCCTGAATTCTGGATTACAACCACAGTGATTTATACTTTCATTAGGGAGAGACGTGAGAATGACACAGCAGAAGACGGTGATTTTCTGTTAGCAATTCCAACTTTGCTTATTGATTAGGAACATCTTTTTGTGGTTTTTTTTTTGTTTTTTTTTTTTTTTTTTTGTTCTTTAAATGTGCAGTGTTGTGGAGGTTTATTTATTTTAAAAAGTCTGTCAGAAAATACCTTCAGGAAGTGTTCATGAGGGTTGCATAAGGGTGGTATATTCTTTGTTGTAACATTTTAGACAAGTCAGGTTAAGTGATGTAAATGGCTAATTCAGTTGAATGAGTCATAACTTGTCTTTTGTGTTTTGATTTATAAATATCATAAAGGAAGGAATTATCAAAGAGTAATAGCTGGCAAGCTGTCTTGCCAGCCATCCCCAGACAAATACCTAATGGTTTTTTTCAATTATTTGTCCAGTTTGCTCTCTAAGTTACTAGGAACAATAAGACTCCTGCTGCTTTTCTTCAATTACTTATCTCTAGTTAACAAAGCTCATTGTTAAAAATTTCCCATAGAATATTCATTTTCTGTATTTTTAGTTACACCTTCTTGTTCCAGCCTGTTTATTCACTCCCTTCCTTGGTGTTTACACTCTTCGGGTACTTGAAGTGGTTCCCATATGGCTGTTGGACATTGTGCAGACAATCAAACATCATTCCTTTAATCTCTTCTCATAAATCAGCTCTTCCAGCTGTTCAGTCATTTTTATGGCTTTTTTTCACATACCCATCATTCTGTTGCTCTCTTTCTGGTATTGAAGTACCCAGAATTGTGCAGAGAGTCCTACATATAATCCCCCCAGAGGGAAGCTGAGTCATTCACTCTCTGGTACAGTATTTGTGACCACATATACAGCTAGCTATGAATTCCGATTTGGGTTGCTGTCTCGCATCTGATAATTTGGTGCTTTCTTTCTGGTTAAACCAGAACAACATTTTGGACTGTTTGAAAGCTTGAATTAATAAATTTATGGTACTTAGAAATTTTAGGAGAGATGCTGTAAATTAGTGATCACAGATTTGCTTAACAACCAGCGGCAAATAAGGACTAAATGTGATATTGCAATGTCAGAAGGAGGTGTAAAAGGAACAAATGTTTTGACATGGCAGGTAGGAAGGAGATGTAGTATTTGCATGCACTGAAGGATAATTGGTTGTATCAGTGAGTGAGAAAAATAATCCAGGAAGGATCTAAGACATCACCTAGTCCATTATCCTGCCCAGAGGTAGGATGCAGTACAGCTCTGTTGGTCCCGATGAGTTTATCGTTCCTGTTATTAAAGACATCCACCAAAGAAGCGGTAATTTCTAAAGGAAGTCTATTCCAGTATTTACAAAGCAAACTTGCTAGAAGGTTTTTCCTATTTTCCAACCTGCATAACAGGCTTCCCAGTTGCCTTTTTTGCTACTTTAAATGACAACATTGATGAAATACGGGACTGGGACCTGGGTGCACCTGTTCCTTGTGATGAAAAGAAGACGTAAATGATTAAAGAAATATGGTTATTGTGTGCCCTGTCATTATTAATCTAGTCCTCTAGTCACAAAATGTTTGAGCAGCCATAATCAGTGCTCTTGAGAACGACTGCCTGGGAGGGAGATGCTGACAAGAAGAAGTACTATTAATTCAACAAGAAAGGCTTTATCCATGCCAGAGTCCCAACTGCTGGTAAAGATGATTGCAGTAGTGCTGTGCTGATTTGCACCAGCTGAAGGTCTGTGACCTATATAGACTCAGTTTGTTTGACAGATATTGAACTGTGGTACAAATTTAGCCCCGGCTCCTTGCCTGTGTACCCAAAGTTTCCTCTGAGCTAACTACACTTCACTTGGAAAATACTATCAATTCAAAACTGTCCTAGCAGGTAAAAACAGCAGGTCAAGATGCAAAGCCCGCAAAACTGCCCTGGAAATACTGTAAGAAGTTATTACTTTTTAACTTGTGTTTAGAATCCTTATTTTTTGGGGTGTGTGTGTCTGTAAGTATGTTGCAAATGATTTGTGGTTTTATTGATACTTCAATCCCGTATTCTATCTAGTGTCAGGAAATACAGGGAGAGATCATGCAGAAAATGCTACCCAAGTCTAGAAAGTGTTTAGTGGTCTGGGAAATGGTCCAGGTTGGATTTTCAAAGCAAAATATAGCACATCTTTTGAAAGTTTCAGAAGTATTCCAGTTCCCATGTAAGTATTAGCATTTACTGAAAATGTAGTAGAGACATGCACATGGGTCATTCTTATCCCAAACCAGACTCATTTGATGAATAAGTAAACACACTTTTAAAAGTAAGTACTCAATTTCTCACTTTTGAGGTGTGGTTATTGTAGAAATCAGGTGTTCAGATAAGTACACGCCATACTTTCTGCCATTAGCTGCTCATAAATGAGCTAATTGCTATATCCTCTGTGTGGAAGAGCCTGGAAAATTTTCCCCCAGATTACATACCCAGAAAACATATAAGAAAGGCTTCATACCTCAGACAAGGGTGCCACGGGTAAGAGAAGTTCTTTGGAATATGCACCTATCAAGCAGGAATAAGGCCACCAAATGCCAAGAGTGTGTGCCAACATCCTCCCCGATGTCCCTTTAAAAAATAACGTCAAAGAAAATTCAATAAAACAGCACCCTGTCTCACAGATCCATGATTCACAAAATCATGATACACTGCCACATAAGTTTGCAGGGCTTGGTTTACCCTACATCACTTTAAGCACCTAGTTGGAAGGCCTAAATAATGAACAAGGTAATTTGAGAAATTCCCTACAGTCAATGGAAAGTGATGGACACCACTAGAAGGCAATAAAGATCTTAAAGTCTAAACCATAGAAAACAGTATTTCTTCCTTCCCCAAATCAAACCTCAATATATATTTTTAATTAGAAAAAAAAATGCAATTTTCCAACTAAACTGAAATACAAACCTTAATAGTCTACTCAAACCACACAGATTGAATCTCCCCCGCAACCCTCTCCCAGTCAGTCAGCCTCACCGCAGGATTCTTTGGGGAAACAGATACTGATGTACAATAGACCTCAAAATCAGTAAAATCAGACTCCGGGGAGCAAAGGGAGGAAAAAACCCTTCAGAATCAAGACTTTATCACATAAAATGTCCTGTAACTATTATGATCCTTTCTTATTTAACTTGGTGTCCAGTCACGTTAGTGCTGAAATTCCTGTTTTTTATAAATAACACTTAGAAGAGCTCTATAGAGGTTTCTTTTGTACTACTGAAATTGTTTTAGACCCACAAGTAAGGATGTATGTTTCTGTATATTGTGGATTGTATATGTACTTATAAGATATATAATTATCTATTATATTTTTCAAATATATTTCTGGTTTTGGTTCTGTTTCTCCTATCTTGAGTGAAATGTAGGAGACAGGAAAAAAACTAAGAGTTAAAGCATCTACTTCTAATAAACTAGGAACTTTTTTCAAGGATAACAGTATCTAGTAGTATGTATCTTTGCTAAACGCTGATGCTCTACTAGTCTTTAATGTACAATGCCGTGCTTACTCTGTCTCTATTTTACTGAGGTTTTCTGTTCTATTGGGTTGTCTAAACTAGCCAGCTTTGTCTCCATATGTATTCAATGGAAAGAAATGGGCACTGCCATGGGGCAAATGCATCTAGTGCTATCTTTTCGTAAAATGAATCACAGAATCACAGAATCGTGCATGTTAGAAGTGAACTCTGGAGCTCATCTAGTGCAGTTCCCAGCTCAAAGACAGGCCAGCTGCTCAGGGACCTGTCCAGCCTGGTTTTGGTAATCTTCTGGGAAATCTGTTCCAGTGCTTGATCACCCTCGACGTAAAAAGTTTTTTCCTTTCACTCTATCAGAATTTCTGATCCACCTGAATTCCAGCTTGCATCTCTTGCATCTTATTTTACGCCTGTGCACCTCTGAGAAGAGGCTCCCGCTGCCTTTCCTATTCCCTTTCATAAGGTAGTTACAGACAGCAATAAGGTCCCTCCTGAGCCTTCTCTTCTGAAGGCGGAACAAATCCAGTTCATGCAGCCTCTTGTCATGCATCCTGTGCATTGTCCTTCTGCCCATCTCGGTGGCCCTCCACTGGGCTCACTACAGCGTGTCTGTGTCTTTGTGGTACTGGCTGTAGTACTCCAAAAGCAGTCTTACAAGGGCCAAACAGAGGCAAAGAAACGCTTCCCTTGACCTGCAAGATATGCTCTTTCTAATACAGTTTAAGATGTGGCTGGCCCTCATTGCTGCAAGGGCACACTGCTGAATAATGTTCAGCATGTTGCCCATCAGGATGCGCTGGTCCTTTTCTGCCAAGCTGTTTTCCAGAGGGTTGAGCCCTGGCCTTTAATACGGCATGGAGATATTCCCTCTCAGATGCAGGACTTTGTATTTTCCTTAGCTGAATCTCATGAGGTTCCTGTCAGCCCATTTTCCAGCCTGTCCAGATCCCTCTGAACAGCAGCCTGTGCCCTGCATATTGACTGCTCCCCCCAGTTTGGTATCACCCGTGAAGAGGCTGAGTGTGTCCAGTCGCTAGTAAAGACTAAACAGTATCAGCCTTGCTGAGGTCAAGGTGTACAACGCTTTTTGCTCTTCTATTGTCCATGGAGCTGGTCATATCATCATAGAAACCTGTCAGGTTGGTCAGGCAGGATTTGCCCTTGCTAAATCCCAGTCACCTTCTTGCCTTTCATGTGATCAGAAATGACTTCCTGGAGGGGGCTGAGGTGAGGCTGACTGACCTGAGTCATCCTGCTTGCCCTTTCTGAAGATGGGTGTGATGTTTACCTTGTTTCAATCATCAGGAACCTCCCCTGACTCCAGTGACCTTTCAGGGATGATGGCTCTTTTGCAATGATGCCAGCCAGCTCCCTCAGCACCCTAAGATGTATCTGATCTGCTCCCGTGGGTTGCATGTACTTGGTTTGCTTAAGTGGGCCCTGACCCTGCCTTCCTCTCCTGGAGGTACAGTGTCATTTCCACAGACTCTGCCAGTAGCCTTCAGGGGCTGGAATGCTTGAGGACACACTTGCCCAGTGAAAACTGAGGGGAAAACAAAAGAAATGGAGTACCTCAGCCTTTTCCATGCTTTTTGTCACTCAGTCTCTTGCTCCATTGAGCAGAGAGACCACATTCACATTAATCTTCTCCCCATTGGACATGTTTGTCTTCAGTAAATATAAAGGCAGAGCAGGCTGATTAGCTTAGTCTCCACTAATTTTCAAAAGCCTAGAAAACAATGACTTGAATCATATTTTAGATTCAGATAAACCTTTATTTTGGGATTGACTGTTGCCATTACCAACCCGCACCGGGCTGGGTGCAGCCTGGGCTGGTGACATGTTAGCACTGGTTGGCAGCTGACTTCAGCAGCCCGGCAGGGTAGTGTCACTGCATTGCACAAGGAGCAAGGGCTTTGATCAAGCATCAGAACTGGGGGGTTTATTCTTTGTTGTGTTCTGACTTGTTTACTGGTTTTAACTACTTGAAGAGTGATTCGTGGCAGAGAAACACAGCTCCATGCTCAGTGCGCTCTCAAGCAGTTACTTTGCCTGTGATGCTGTGGATCTCCAGAAGTCTTCCAGCTCTTTGGAGGTTCCTACTGGTGTGCAGAGGGACATGCACTTGGCTTACATGCCACGTACAGCAGTTTTGTAGGATCTAACTTTTGACATGAAATGGTATTAAGTCAAATATTTAAAGCACTTAAGAGAAGAGTCGTCTACATGGAGAAGTCATTCTTCTGCTGTCGTTCTGCGACACTTTTCTTTAGGGGCAGTTTTACTCACAGCAGACACACCGTCAAGGCAGATGTTCCCTTTATAGGTTCTTCAAGTGCTTAGTGCCTCTTGAACGTTGGTCTGTGCTATGGGATGGCTGATTTCGCTCAGGTTTTATACATCAAGGTTACAGTAAAAATCAAAACAGGTGACTTAACCTGAACAGAGCAAAACAAGGCAGGAAAGAAGCATTTTCTATCCTAAAACTCCTAAAGAGAATGCTCTATATAGTATCTGGGGGGTGCAGTGGAGGGTGTCATGATAATAGTGAGTGGAATGAGAAGTGGTATTTATGAGAGTGTAAAAATGAATCAGTGAAAAAGAAGAAATAGTTTATCTCATTAACCTCTCTGCCAGTGTAGTCCTTCCTATAATATCCATTATAATAACCATTCCAGGAGATTTTTGTCTGCCAGGAGTTTCCATGGAGCATGCAGCACGCCAAGGGGCTGCATGGCTCCCAGCGAGGGTGAGGGACGCATTCCAGGTGACTTTAATGCCTTTTCAATCCAGGTCTAAAGCCTACAGTTAGCCTAAGACTACAGTTAAATAAGACCTTCCTGTGCTTAAAGGCCCAGATCCGCTATAGCAGGCAGTGCCAGATTAGCAAGGCAAAAATGACTTTATAGATCTTTAGGCTGCTGTAAAACTATTATAAAATAATCTTGGCTACCTGTGAGCTCAAAGAGTACATCTGGTAGCAAGGGAGAAACGTAGTATCGATACTACACCCTCTAGCTGGAGAAGGGAAGGTGGCACGCAGCCACTATTGCTGCTTTGAATTACCTGGTATTTCCCCTTTATGGAGAACCATCAGGAGAGCAAGACTGCTGCGTCTCTGGCTCTTTTGCACCACTGAAGTGGCAAAAAACAGCTGGAGAAGACCTGAGAATGATGCTGCACAGCTCATTTAATTTAGCGTTCTAATTTTTTTCCTGTTTCTGAGCTGTACAGCAAATGGCAAAACTTTCGATTGGCTTTAATTATGCAATATGTTAAAATATAACTAAGCACTCATCACACATTAATTGCCAACAGATTTCTGAAGACACTTATTGACATTGAATAATTACATAGGAGATGTGTGCCTCTTATAAAATGGATAATCCCCAATAAATCTATTTCTTGCAACCATTCTGTAATTATTTTACACTAACTATATTTAGATTTGGTAGCATAGATCATAAAATACCAAATTTTTATTTAAAACAATATTTTAAAAGTCTAAGATATGTAAGTTAATCCTACAGAAATATGTCTTCAATAATCAACTGGTATTTTTTTAAAAATGCAATTAGAATCTTATTAAATCTAAATTAAAAGCTTACATGAAAAACAATTTAAAAATAGATATTGAAACCTAAGAATTCACACTCTTCAGTGTTTGCTTCTATTACAATGCACACTTAAGAATTTGATAATTTTTTCCAGGTGGACAAAAACAAAAAGGGTTTAAATTTGTAGCTAGTTTCAGATTTTAAAGTAAACAGGCTATTTAAATGGAAGGACGTGGTTTGCCCTGACGTCCCCATATGGGAACATTTAATTTTAAACACATCATAAAAATAAGGCAGATTAACATTTTTAAGCAACTTTGTGCCATTTGAAGGGAGTTTTTATTTTCATTTCAGACACTGAACTTGGTTTTTCCAACATGCAAATTCTGGGTCAATGATAGGCCCAAGGAAGCAAAAGCAAGGATGCGGCGAGCAGGCATTCATTTTCACACGACGAATTAAAGCGAAAAAATCTGTAGAGACCGCAGCATACGAGGGCATAAAGTATAGTGAGTGCACCCAGTCACCGAAGTGATGCTGAGCTTGATGCAACTGCTTAAACCTAAAGCCATGGTTTGCTCTCCTTTGCTTTAATGGAAGGACAAAAATCCCAGCTCTTAGTTATTGCTAAGCCAATTTTTCAGTACTTCCAAATTGGGCTATTATGCGGTTCTCTTAGCATGCCACATCATGTTTGTACATTGAAATCTGTGCTTGGCATTTCTTCTATCCTATCCACAGGGCAAAAGCAGAGTTAGACATAGAAGCAGAGAGACTCCTGCAGAGAAAGCAGCAAGAAAGCGCAGCTTATAAATCATTTTTGAGATTGCATAGAGATATGTAATGTGTGATCTGTAGTCACAGGCTGTGCCTTTTGAACTCAGATGTTTATTAGTTCATACTGCCCCATACTGATATCTATCAGGATAACATAATAGTTATATGACAAGTTGTGATTTTACTGACTTTCAGTCACTGCCGAGTATTTTTCAGGCTTTCTGGGAAATTTTGCCATCTTTACTATATATTCCATGAGCACAGAAGTCTCTCAAATATCCATTGTTCTCGAAGGATTGCCTTTGGGAACTCAAGGGGTGCTTACTTGCTTTTTTGTGGAAGGGAGATAATGAGCTTAATGGAAGAGAATCAAACTCATTGGAGCAGGGTATCCTTAGAGCATTTCCGACAATTTGGGGCGGGTTTTCTGAAGCATAAATTTCCTTCTCATCTGCAGGATTGGGTCATTTTCCTACTTACTCCTGTTGAAAGCAGTGAAGTGGCTGGAACAGGGTTTTCTTTCTCTAGAAGGCTGTCATAACAAAACAGCTTGAGCTGGTACTGTATCATCGTCTCTATGACCCGTTTATCTCTGTTGGAGGAGTTGGGGGTGGTCCTGCAGCAATAAAAGGGGGGCATTATAGAAAAACACAGAATATGTCACTTAACCTTTCATATCCATTGTGTAACAGTGTATCGTCCACACCTCTCTGTGTTAGCCTACAGGTAAAAGCCTGTAAATATATGTGGCTTATAGGTCAGTTGTCTCGGGGAGTTGTTTTTTGGATTAGTTGCAGGAGAGGTGCTGAGCTATTAAAGCATATGGGAAGCAGCAAGTAGAAATGCCTAGAAAGAGCAGAGTCTCCGTAATGTGGGAATTCATGGGAATTCGTGGGAATTCGTGGGAATTCGTGGTCATGTTAGGAAAGGGTGTAGGCTGGCAAAGAGTGGCTGGCTGGCAGATGTGTAGGCTGTGTTCTGTGAAAGAGACCTCTTAGTAGTTTGAAATAGTGCCATACCCACAACGGCTTGTATGCAGAGCTTCACTGGAAAGACACCCTGAAGGCCTGAACCAAAGGGCTCCTCCTTTGCTGGGGAAACACTTGCTTTCCTTTCTGGTCCCATTGAAGTGTACTGTAGAAACTGCTGATGTGAGTTAAGTATCAATTAGCATAGAAAAGACTTGTGTAACATAGTCCCTACTGGTTTTCATTGCCTTCTTGAGCTACTGCAATGGATAGGCTTGATATTTAAATCCTTCTTTTGTCTAAATAGGGGAATACTCTCTTTCTGCTTAACAGACGACTTTCTTTCTAAGAAAGGATTTGTAAAAAGTGGCCTTCAGTCTTCTTGCTGGCCTCAAAAGGCTACAGTTACTAAATACAGATGTCCCAAGTAAAATATCTGCCTGCCTAGAAGCAGCCATTTAGGTTTAAGGACCCATTTGATCCTCCCTTCTACCTTTCTGAGCCTCTGGTATACGCTCCAGATATGGACTTAAAAATCTTACTGTCATGCTCCTGTGGTCAGGAAAGAGCCCTGCTGGCTATAACGTGGCTATAGCAGTCATGAGATGAGATGGATGCTCTCTTCCTATTTCCCAGTCTGTAGAAACTCAAAGCCCAAAATATTGGATCAAGTCGTCCTTATGGCAGTGCAGTTGGGTAGACTTTGAAGAGTCTGTTTAAGGGCTTCCAAAGCTAATTTACTCTCCCCCTTTTCCAGATGTCCATGGTCTTCATTGACTACAAAGGTGTCTAAACAACCAGCTTAGTCAGAGAAGCTTCTGCTGTTTAAGGTAGGGTAAGCAACATCCCACTGCAAGATCCTGTTGCTCCTCAAAATCTTGACCCAAGTATGCCTCATGGCGTTTGGCTCTATTTGTTCCCTTTGGCCCCCTGCCTGCTCTCCTGAGTGGTGCTAGAAGTCTTAACCTCTATGATAGCTTCTTCCTAGCTGGAAATAGGAAATAGGAAATAGGTCCAGAAAAGGACCTGGGTGTTCTAATTAACAAGCGGCTGAACATGAGCCAGCAGTGTGCCCAGGTGGCCAAGAAAGCCAGTGGCATCCTGGCTTGTATTAGAAATAGTGTGACCAGCAGAAGGAGGGAGGTGATTGTACCCCTGTACTCAGCACTGGTGAGGACACACCTTGAGGATTGTGTCCAGTTCTGGCACCTCAATATGAGAGAGATATCGAGGTGCTGGAGTGAGTGTAGAGGAGGGCAACGAAGCTGGTGAAGGGCCTGGAGAATAAATCTTATGAGGAGTGACTGAAGGAGCTGGGACTGTTTAGTTTGAGGAAGAGGAGGCTGAGGGGAGACCTCATCACTCTCTACAACTACTTGAAAGGACATTGTGGAGAGGTTGGTGCTGGTCTCTTCTCACAGGTAATTAGCGATAGAACAAGAGGGAATGGCTTCAAGCTGCAGCAGGGTAGGTTTAGGCTGGACATAAAGAAAAAATTCTTCACAGAAAGAGTGTTCAGACACTGGAATAGGCTGCCCAGGGACGTGGTGGAGTCACCATCCCTGAATGTGTTTAAGACTCGTTTAGATGTGGTGTTAGGGGATATGGTGTAGGGAAGAACTTTGTAGAGTGGACCTGGTGGTTGGACTCGATGATCCCAAGGGTCTTTTCCAACCTAAATGATTCTATGAATCTATGATTCTGTGAAATAGCTCTTTCCCGAAAGTCTCTTCTCACTTTCTCTCTAATAGACTAGCTGTAAAATATGTGTGTATAAGGGACTGGAGCCCAAACACTGCAGCCAGTAAAATGGTGGACTTGGTAGGAAGGTCCCTGCTGATTCGCATGCCAGAATGTTTTATACCAGGAATCGTAACAGAAATCTCAAATATTTTATTCTTAATAAGACTATGTTTCCTAAGTTCACTACCTTACATTTTTCTGTAGTATCTATCTATATAGTCTGTAACTCAAAACAATGACCAGAACTGAAAAGAGTGGTGAAAAAGAGGAAGGGAATAGTTCGTTATCGTTATGATACTGAAAAATTTTAATTTCAGATGTATGGGTGAGGCAAATATATGTTGCACATTAAGGAACATAAAAATTGTATGTGCTGCTTTATAAAGAAAAAGTGTGCTTATCTATTTCTCAGGCTCACTTTCAGTTTAACAAACACTGATTTCAAGATGGCTTTTGTATGATGAATATTTTCTGAATTTCTTAAACCTTTCGCGTACTTTATCATTAAAGCCTGGGGAAATCGAAGGAGTGGATTTCCTTGGACTGCAAATCAGGTGTTGCAGTTTTAACACCGTATTTATAAGGGATGAGCAAAATGGTCCTGTCTGCTCTTTCTTGTCATCTTGCTGGCACAGATAACAGGTGAACCTGAGCTGCTTTCTCCGTTTTTGTGAGCTTCTGATCTGCAGAGTTTTGTTGTTCATAAGCTGTAACATGAGAGGGCTGTGAGAGAATGTGTCAGTCACTTAGATCTCCATTCAGCATTTTACCCAGCGTGGATGGGTCAGCATCACAAAGGCTATCTAATGTCAGAACTTCTGAATTATTCAGGGGTTTTTCAGAGGCTAAAAAGAAATTCCTTTACTGGCTAAATTATTAATCTTGTTCATTTATGTGTTTAATAAATGATGAAATTAAAAGTGCGGTATGAAAGCAGTGACTTTTTGTTTCGTATTTTTCCAACTGTAGGTTTGATTGATTCTGCTTCCTGATAGGTCTTTCTAAGTGTATATTTGTATTTCATCCTCAGAATTTCCTGTGGTTTGAAATTCTTTTGCTGACATGAAAACAGTTGTGATTTGAAAAGCAGAACAGTGCTCAAACTGGTAATACATAAAGCAGTTGAACTTATTAATATGGCGCAGAAACAGGATAGTAGTAAAAGGTGCCATTTCCTCTGTGTAAATGGAAAACCTATGACATGGAGGGCTGAGAATCTCTTGTGATTGCATTGACAGACCATGGAAATAGCAGGATCCACTTATAGAGACTGACTTGAAGGACCTAAAGATCCAGTGCCAGTCCCAGCGGAGACTTTATGTGAAGTTTGTTTGTACAAGGGACTGCTGTAGATGTAAAGAAGTAGCTAAATGCTCCTTTGGAAGCTGTCTCTTTAGGAGCCTGTTGTTACGTTTCTGCTACCAGATGCGAGAGAGGAGGTGTGAAAGCCCTGCCGTCCCACTTCACCTTGCCTTGCATCTTATTAGCATTGGCTTTCTATCAGGGTTGTAATAAGACTCTACTTGGTGTTAGGTATTTTCAATAACTCTTCCTGAAAGAGGATGCTGTGGAACTCCCATGCAAGGCTCCAGCTCCCTCCTCTCCCCACACATGAATTACACTGGTCGAACACTACTCTGCATGACTCAGTGCATTTCTGGCCAAGTGTGTCTTAATGTACATTTTCTTGCCAAGCAGTGATGTCCCCTTCCTTAGTTAGAAGCATATTTTTTTCTTTACACTGTTAAATAAAAGGGCGGATTCCAGAGCCCCTCACTTCTTTCTGCAGACATCACATCCCTGAAGTGTAAATTTATCACCTGCTGAAGGGAAACGTTTTTGTGGGAGCCACTTGTTAAAATATTGGCACCATCTCCCTGCCTGGGCCACCCATGCAGTCTGGCTGCCTGGAGGTGTTTCCATCGTCATGGGCTGCGTTATCGGCTATACTGCACTGTGCTCCCTGCCCCTTCCCGCCTCTGCACGTGATCCGGGACCCGCGTTTATGGCATTGAACCATTAACTGCACTCCTCCCTTTTGCCCTTCAGGAACGAGATGGCTTTTATTTCAAAGTGTTAATATACACGGTAGATGAGAGGTCCTGCTCAGACACAGCCGCTCGGTGCTATGTTTCAGCGGTGTTGGAACAGCTCGGGAGAAGGCCAGGCTGAAGCTAACCCTTAAATGAGCATATGGAAAGCGTAGGTAGAAAATCTCTTTTCTCTCTACATGACGTCTATAAAGCAATACTCAGCTGTGGCATGTTGAAGAAACATTTATTTCAGCACTGTGACCTTTAAAGTGCCAGACAGGACAGAAGAAGGGATATTCCCTTGCTTTTTACTAAGCCACTCCTAGAAATAAGAAACCATATTACCTTGAAGACAGAAAGAACAGGCAGATGGCAGGGACACTGCAAAGACTTGATGTTTTCTCCAACCACTTGTAAGTGTCTCACCCCTTGGAAACCCCCGTTCTCTGCCGCAGCTGGAGCAGAGGCTGGGCTGAAGGCAGCTAAGGCCACGAGAGGATGAAGGCATCACAATTTGGAGCTCCTCCAGGAAGAGCTGCCTCTTATTGCACTTGGGTCATGGTGCAGTCACTTATCTTTCCAGACTTTGTTTTAGCGGGGAATGATTATTCTCCTCTGGCTGTTGTCTGCTTGGCACCTACACAGACACTCCTGCACTGAGTTGGTAAAGGAAAAGCATAAGCTCCTCTTGCTCTCCTCTCTCTGAGGGCTCATGGGGGAGCTGGAAGATGGTGGTAGAGCTGTTTGGAAAATGGATTTTCGACTTGGTGAAACAAGTGAGAGCATTTTGATGTTATTGTCATCTGGAATTGGAGTGTAAAGACAAAATATTAAAAAGTGTCAAGGAAAGACATTTTTCTCAGAAAAAAATGACGTGGAGGAAAAAGCTTTTAGACACTTACGGTCAGAAGGAAGCATTTCAGTATTGTGAAAGGAAACAGTAAATTGAAATGTCAACTTACAGCTGAAACCATTTGTTTCAAACCATATATTCAAACAAAAAGTGTTTTGTAAGGGCGATTCAAAGCTAAAAATGTTTTCAAGACATAAACATTTTCTAAATTCTAAGGAAATCAGATTTCCCGAGAAAAACATTATATGGAAATCACTCAGCCACCTCTAGGTTCTGAATTGCGTGGTGCTGGAGCTATAAGCACAGCAAATGGCCCCTGCCGTCCTCATTATCTTGGGTGCGCATAAGGGAAACTGCTGGGTTTGAGCTTCCTTGCCACTGCCCCTGCCCAGAGACCAGTGGTCCTTTCATCCCCTCTGAGCAGAAGGGAACAGATGCCACACGTGTATCTGCTTCCTGGCCACGTTCTGCCAAATCCTGCTGGGGTCACCAAGCATTTTTTAATAATAAGTTTCTTTCCAATCTGGATGGTTCTGACCAACTAGATTTTGGAGCGACTACCTGTGCTGTTATGCTCTGAGGAGACTTTAAGCTTTGGAGAAAAGCAAAGGGCAGGGGCACTAGCTTTTCCACCTAGCTCAGCTGCAAGCCCAGGTGGCACATCTGACTTGCAGCCACACGGTCACGGGACAAAGTCACACAGCATGATTTCTTCAGTGGTGATAAATTCCTGCCTTCGCGCCCCATCCTTCCTCTCCAGCTCTTCAGCTACAGCTGTGGACTTGCCCTGTAAGGCTGGTCAGCAAAGATGTCCTGAGTTAAAAATGGGTCTCTTATTCAGAGGATTTTTCAGGGCTGGCTGGGATCAGGGCTCCGCAATAGCTGTTCCAGCCCAGCCGAGGAAAAGGCAGAGTGGCCAGCACCCATGCGGTCTGCGTAAGCTTCCCTCAGTGAGGCAACGTGGCACGCTTGTCAGGAGCTGTGTGGACCATGAAGATCTCACCCCATGGACATGGTTCTGGTGAAGTGGGGGAAGGTGAGACAGACAAAAACGGGACCACAGGTTTGGGCCCCTTCAGTGTGACCAAATGCTTACCACAGTGCTTGTCAGATAAAAGCCTTGGTTTTAGCTCATAGGATTATACCTTCTTCTGCTGCTGCTTTTTCTTGCTGCTATTCTTTGTATATCCATCTAGTATTACTCAGAAACCCTTTGTGCATCTTTTACTTCTACATGTGAGCTTACCGAGCAGCAAATATGAAGACTCCCATTGTATTCTCACCTCTATCAACTTCAAATCTGTTGAAGTTAAGGGATTTAACTGAAATAAAAACTGATTTGAAGACAGAATCAGGCTCAAAGCTTAGTACTATGAAAATCTAGTGAAGCAGCATAAATCATTGAAACTGAAAGCAAATGCATGTTTTCAATAGTAAGAGACAAATGTGAAGGCGCACAGTTACAAATAAGCAGTCCTAATTAAGCTGTTAAATTTACAAGGAAAATGTGTTGATTTGCTCCTTTCAGGGGAGTTACGTTGCATGTTCTCCATTAATCAGAATACACACAGTTAAAACTAATAAATAAATAAAGATCAGTGCAATGACTTTTTTGTTTATTACAACAATCCCCCCAAAATCAATTATTCCACCGTTGTTACTGTTTGTTTACCTTCTGCCTTATGTTCACAGCTTAATGAAAATTGCCTGACTGGGTTTATTTTCCAAATGAAATACATAAGTACAAGTGACACAAGTTTGGGATAGTACGTGTATTGATAGGAAATATTTAAAATTGTATCTTCTGCCCGCAATGCCTGCTTTTTTGCCTAAATATGCTTGATGATGTTCTGTTACAGTGACATCTGTTTTTCTATGTCTTTGATGCACTCTGCAAAAATTTGTAGCCCAATGTTTGCTAGGTGTCGCAGGACACGCAGTTTAAATCATGTCATCCTTCTTTCAGTTTGTAAGTGTCTCATTTTAAGATTGGATTCATCTCTCCTGCCTTCCTTTTCTCGCTGTTTTTGTCTGTCTTTGTTTCTTTCCTGTCCCTTCATCCTATTTTCTTTTGATGCTTTGTGGGTGTTTTATTTATGCAAAATTTAACCTTTGAGTCTCTGTTTTTTGCCCCAGCCTGGTTTGGTGTGGTGGAGATAAAACTGGAAGATTTAGGTCTGTAGTTTTAGGTGCATGTCTGAGTTGGATAAAGTTTTTCTTAGTTTTCTTGTTGAAAAAATGAGTTGGGTTTTCTTTATACTGCCTCATACTTCTTACGGTAAATGTTTGCTGTTGGGACATGGGGAATGCCGGTGGTTTTGAACCATGGACTAAAAACACAGGGCAGATATTTGTATGTTGCTGTGATGCCCCCAGACAGGAAATCTTTCTAGCTAGGGTTTCTCTCAGGGCACCTTGTTGCAGCCTGGGGAAAGGTGACAGCTGGGGAAAGTCAGTCATGAGGAGATCAGTGTCCTCTTTATCAAGGTGCCACCGTGTTGGGATGCAAATATTGTCATCTCCTGCCTTCAGAAGGTCTTTAAACCTCATGTCCTGATGAGGCAAAGGACTCCTGGTAATAATTTTGTTTTCCATTAGGGACCGGGGAGGTGCTTTGCTTGTACACGTCATTGCTTCTACGTTTGAAGAAGGAAGTTGGTTATTTGCTGCTGTGGATGGCAATTTCTCATGAATACGTGGTTTTCTGGCTTCAGTCAAATCTTCAAAATCATTCTCGTTCTCCTGAAGGTCCAAAAGCAGCTGATACATGGTCTGACATGGCGTACTTTTGCTTGATGACTTAGGAGGTCCAAGGTGGACCAACTCTCTGCCTGCAAACTTGGAAACTAAAGAGAATATAGAATAAATCAGATCAGCTTCTGCTGGAATGTTGTTTTCAAGAAAAATAACATGTTAATATCAAAACAGCTTCATCTCATGAGAAAAAAAGTCAGTACTTGTAAAGGCATAAATAAAAGTAAATCTTGACCTAGAATGAAATTTTGCACCAAGGATTTAAAGCAAATGGTGATCTGCTGGTAGGCAATCAGCAAGTTTTTTGGTTGGGTGAATAGTCTTAAATGACCATCTCAGCATAAAGTTGCCTGGCTTAATTTTAGTGACTATTATTCATTTATGCTTCTGGGGCTACTTATGGCATTAATTTAACCATGTCACATATGTGAATAGCTTTGGGCGTGCAGTAACTGGAGCAGAAGTAAGCTTAAATTCAGATGTGGAATTTGATTGTCCAGTACTGTGCATCTTCTATATTTTTGAGACTATGGAAATAATGCCATGGATATGAGTGCAGCCCCTTCTTATAGAATCATAGAATGGTTCGGGTTGGAAGGGATCTTAAAGATCATGTAGTTCCAACCCCCCTGCCATGGGCAGGGACACCTCCCACTAGACCAGGCTGCTCAAAGCCCCATCCAGCCTGGCCTTGAACACTTCCAGGGATGGGGCATCCACAGCTTCTCTGGGCAACCTGTGCCAGTGTCTTACCACCGATGAAGTTGTGACACTTGTAACCAGGCTGGGAAACAATTGCTCAAATACTTGTTATTTCAAAACAAAGTGGAAGGATATTTCTATAGAATTTTCATGAATCGTGTTCCCTTTTTTTCCCAGACAGATACCTTAGTACCCTTTTCAGACTAAGATGCCAAGACTATATTTTGGAACAGTACCTTCTGTCAAGTTTTCTTGGTTTTCTAATGTAATTGCGATCTCATCTTCCTTAATAGCATCTGGCACTGCCAGGGTTAGTACAGAAGGAAATGCCCTGTTGCCATAATTTCTGAAGTTTTCTGGAGTGTCCATTTCAGCCTTCTGGGAAATCTGAATTTCCGACTGCTTATTCAAATATTCATCAGGATTAATATTGTGTTTTTCTACTTCATTTTCCCTCTGCAAAATGATCAGACACCATTCTATTAGTATGGGACAAAAAAAGCACCTTGAACCTTAAAGGAAATCACAGTAGAACACGAGCAATGGGAAATCTTGTTTTCACACAAGCCTTGGTTACACACATCAACTTTTCATCTGAGCAGACCCCATACCAGAGGTTCTTCCTGAAACCCAGCTGCACGTGGGCTGGCAGACCTTGCCTTTTACCCCACAGGACATAGGGAGCAAGTTTTCATGAAAATCCACTGGAGACTAGAATGCCATCTTTGGAGAGCCTGTAGCACTTCCTTCCAGGCTTACAGCTCACGGAGTCTGCTAACCAGGGTACCACAGACCTCATGCTGCAAAGCAAAAACATTATAGGATGCTGCGAGCCACCCCCCCGATCCAGGAGGAAGATTGTCGTGGGCCTGTTGCTGTCTGCTGTGAGGGCAGGAAGGCAGCACAGGGCTAAAGCAGTCCTGGGAAGGTTTTGCAGTGGGGTTGCAGAAGGAAAGACCTCCATGGAGCTGTCGTAACAGGACTGAGCATCCTAACAAAAAGCATGGCCTCCAGGACTCGCTCCTGCTGCACCGCTGTCACCCTTACTCCTACATGCATCCTACATACACGTGGGGGTGTGCTTTCTTATGTAGGACACTTGTCTATCCCATGATCCAAATTTTCAGAGTCCTCACTGCGGTAGCCTCATGCACACTGAGTTTCAGGTATCAAAACGTTGTGAAGATGCAAGGGCTGCCCCGTGAAATAAATCCCCTCCTACACTACAAAGTCCTAAGATGAGCTATCTGCGCCATGTGCTGCTTCTGCCAAAGACCACCTTCTCTCAGGTCTGGCACTCCTGAAAATGAAATTTCTGGAACGTATTGACTATCCACATGGATCTTCCAGTTCAATACCAAGCTTTTTTGCATGTTCTCCATGTCATCTTAGGCAGACCCACTTTGTCATTATGCAGACACCACTTCGGGGATTATCTGTAGTGAGTTTTGGTCTTTTCACTGCCATCCCCACATAATACAAACTTCTTGCTTCCAGAATCAGAGAAGTCATTTGTTTTACTGTGTGGAATATTTATCTTTCATGGTTTTCTTCTATTCTTTGCATTGCAAAGTACTCCGCTTGTGAAAAATATGTTTTTAATCTAACATGCCATTATAAAAAGTGGGTGTAATTTGTGGAGAAAAGGGGCTTTTGAAAGCTTGCATGTATTTTGTGAGTTAGCAAAAATGTTTGGAAAAATTTGAAGGGCCTCAAACCTCAAACTTGTGGGGTTACTCCATCCTTCCTACATATTTGCAGAACCCAATCACAATTAAGAAAATTATTTTCAAAGTATTTATAAAAAGAAACGCAGTATGTTTAAGTTGACAACATATTGCTAAAACCACGCTAGATCAATTGGGAATTTGAGATGTCATAAGCATTTTAGGCTACGCAATCAAATAGTCTCCCAGGATTTTACACACTGCTAGTTAAGAAAACAAATTTTCATCTTACATTTTGCAAGCTGTCACCTTATATACAGTATATCAGAAAACTTGCCATGACTGGTTTTACTGCCAGACCTCTTAAGAGCTAATTGGTTAAGCACCTGGGCAGGAAGCTTTTTGGCAGAAATGCTATTTTCTGCAAGGGCTAGCTATAAAGTTCTGGATGGCAAATTGTAATCATTAAGGCTCCCTCTTCTACAACAGAACACATAAAATGTAAATACATTGCTTGGAGAAATTACGATGCATAAAAGGACAGGCTGTGTTTTAAGTTTGTCCAATGACTTATGGCTCAAATTTGAACATGGAAAGGATCTTATGCTTTTTTCAGGGTCAGGCTTTCAGCAGACTTCTCTAATTGCACCCAGAAAAATGAGAATCACATCTGTTTGCATCCACCAAAACTATTATTTGCATGTACAAATGTTAGCTTGTGTATACAAGGAGGAGTTGCAAATACAATGACTCGCGCTGGTTTTTCAAACAGAGAGGTTTTGTACATGAAAAATAATTTCCACAGACTTTTTTGCAGTTGTAGATTAGAAGTTCAGCTGAAAATTTGTCCCCAGGAAATTGCATGTTTCTTCAGTATTGTGTGAAAAATCATAGCGTAGTCTGCTGCCTGGAATGAGTTGAATGCAGTGGTTTGTGAATATGTGTTTGAATTCCAAACAGTGTTTTGGGCTGATTGTGTTGGTGGAATTTTTTATTGCATGTTATTCATGAGCATTGTCATGAATGCAAATACTTTTTCGTTTGTGTTGATATTTGATACATTTGGTTCTTTTTGGACAGAACTTTCAGAAGAGCCAGATGCCAACTTTCTCTATAATTCACTGAGGGGAGGGGAGGTTTTTAATTTGTTCAAAAATACTGGGGTATTTTTTTTACCATTAATTTACTCCCTTATAAATATTTTCTGTCTGTGCGTATCTCTTTTCATAGGCAGACAAGAATACACAATAGCCTTTACGGTCCTTTATAGACAGAAATAGTGTAAATGAATGGCAATTTGTTTTCAGGGTTCTTCATTTTACCTGTGACTGTTAGTTGCTACTTATTTGTTTCGGTCATTTAGATTTAAATTTGCACTCATTTAGATGCAAATGCTTATTTTTGTGCTTTAATTTTATGCACACAAGTGGTCTTGTTGAGCTCAGTGAAACTATTCACATACTTAAAGTTAAAGCAGATGCATACATTTGCAAGATCTGGAGAGCTGAAAGGAAATTATGTGATTTAATGACGGATCACACGCTGCTAGTAATAAATAGCAAATAGTTGGCATTGTACAGAATAGAAAGAACATCCATCTATGCATTTTGAAATATCCTTGGCATAATTTGTAATACAACTATCAAATACCCATGCAGTTGTAATTAAGATCCAGTAACATTATCAGGATCCCAACAAGAAGATGAAGAAAAAGTGGGAAATTTCCCCCTCACACTCAGTTAACAATTTTTACGCGTCTTCCTCGGTTTCAACTCTCTGTGGCCGGGTGGTCAGAGGAGTGCATTGCAGCCTGCCAAAGAGGTGGTTGAATTTGGCCTCTTTTAGACCAAAGCAGAGATTCCTCCCCCCGCGATAATGCCCTGCCAGCTGCCTCCTCCGAGTGCCGTGCTAGCGCAGTGTGGGCTGGGCTCCAGGGGAGCTGGGGGCTGCTCTTGGCTCTGCCTTTGCCCAAAAACGTCATGCCACCCGTGTGGGGCTCTGCCTCGGGATCCGAGAGCTGCATTCTTTTCTTTTCCCTATATACTTTGCATACGCTTAGGGCTAAGTTTTGCCATTGTGTAAGCATGTGCATAAAGTAGCTTTTGCTGAAGAACAGGCCAGAGGATACTGGAAAAATGAGCGCATTGAGTAAGAATGCCCAACTTGATTTCTTAGCCAGCCTTTCCCTCTCCCATCTTTTTGCCCAAACCCCGGCCTTTCTGGGCAATATGAGTGTTATTGAACGTTGGAGAAACTCGCATAAGGTGGCAGCACTACTAGTCATGATTTAAAAGAGCTCCTGGGGAGGAGTGATTGCACAAGTTAATTGTGTATAAAGCTTGAATAAGAAGCAATAGAGAGGTGATCAATATTAGCTGCAAATAATTGCAGAGCCTGGCTACTAGCAAGGGAGAAATACTAATTTTCATAATACAGAAGAATGTAAGAGGAAGTAGAGGAATAAAGCTAAGAAATGAATGATTTAGAGTGACTATCTGGGAAAAAGCCTATGAGTTTTACAAACACTCTGATAACAGAAAAATCTCTAAATGGTACTAGTAGCAGGCTTTGTGTTTGTGAATTTAAAGGTAGCATTTACAAACCTTGTGTTAACAAACGAGGAAACAACCTTTTAACGACTTAGATGCCAAATTTAGGCATCTAGCTTGTGCATATATTTCAGGTTCTTATCAAAGATGTCCTAAAAGCGAGTCAGTTCCCTCCAAAGCTGTTAAAGGGACGTTCTGTCTGTCTAAATGCAAATTTAAGATGTCCCCACATTGAACACGCGAAGATTTGCAGTTCAGCATCATTTTTGTGCTGTGGAAGAAAGAACTGCACACCTGGGAGCTACATAGAAAGGGACATAGGGAAGGTGTAGAAATGGGGAGTTGTGATATGTACAACCGAGCAGACCCCAGAGTGCGTACCCAGTTCACGTGCTAGACATGTCCCCACTAGGTTTAGTTCAGAAAGGGGAAGTGCAAAGTTCTTCCCCTGAGGAGGAACAACCCCAGGCACCAGCATATGCTGGGGCCACCCATCTGGAAAACAGCTTGTCAGGAAAGGAGCTGGGGGTCCTGGTGGACACCAAGTTGAACATGAGCTATCAGTGTACCTTGCTGCAAAGAAGGCGAATGGTATCCTGGGCTGCACTAGGAGGAGTGTTGCCAGCAGGTCAAGGGAGGTGATGCTGCCCCTCTACTCAGTAAGGCCACGCCCAGAGTACTGTGTCCAGGTCTTGGCTCTTCAGTACAAGAAAGACATGGACATACTGGTGACAGTCCAGTGAAAGGCCACAAAGATGATTAAAGGACTGGAGTATCTCTCCTGTGAGGAAAGGCTGAGAGGGTCGGGACTCTTCCACCTGGAGAAGAGAAGGCTCAGGAGGATTCTCATCGGTATATACAAATATCTGAAGAGGGTGCAAAGAGCCAGGCTCTTTTCAGTGGCGCCCAGTGATAGGACTAGATGCAATGGGCACAAACTGAAACACAGGAGGTTCCCTCTGAACATCAGGAACCACTTTTTCCCTGTGAAGATGACCCAGCATTGTCACAGGTTGCCCAGGGAGGCTGTGGAGTCTCCAACCTTGGAGATATTTAAAAACCATCTGGACGCGGTCCTGGGCAAGAAGCTCTAGGTGGCTCTGCTTGAGCAAGGGGGTTGGACCAGATGACCTCCAGAGGTCCCTCACCCAGTCTGAGATTCTGTGAAAGTCACCACTGTTTTGAGCTGGTAGCTAGCTAGGTTATTTTGGGTCAGTACCAATTTGGGTTTAAACCCTTGACTGGAAAAATGTCAACACAGAGAAAGAAAATGTCAGTCATTCCTTTGTTAAACTTCCCATCTTTTCTTCCTTGGTCTACCAAAATGTCCAGCCTGCCTGCGAAATAAATAAATAAATACTAGGATTTCAAAGCAATAATTTTTAGTGTTACTGCCTTACAATCAGAGCCATTTTTTGGGTCTGTGCTTGAATTCATCTTGACTCTCTGCCTTAAGAGGGCATTTTGCATGCCAGGAGTGGCGGGAAGCAATGCAGCCCCTTAATCAGCTTGTAACTTACTTTGCACACACGATTGCTTCCCTCTTCCACCCGGGTAGGAAGCTGAAAGAGGTCATAGAGGACTTGAAATGCTACCACTTGCCTGGAAGGCTAGATCTCTAGGGGCTGTAAATCAGCTTGATACCCAGAGATTCAAGAAAGCTGGTCAATAGCCTTCACAATACAGCTCTTTCCGAGTGACTTATGATTTAGCAGATCCAATTCAAAATTTTAATATGAAAAAAATCACATATGTGAAGGAAAGCCTCCTCCCCCTAAGCGCGCACGCGCACACACACACACACTCCCCAACTCATATTTTTGAGTTATGGCTCTGCCTGCAAACACTGCACAGGCTGTTGCAACCTTGGGGCTGTGTGCTGGGATGGAGATCTGGATCTGCTCAAGCTCGTCTGAATAATTTCTAGAGGAGTCAACTGGACCTTCTCAAAATACAGCTTCTCCGGGGCAAAGGCTTTGAATGGGAGGCTAATCGCTGATGTGTGTTGTTTTGTAGCTGAAACTTTTCCCATTGCACTTGTGTGTTAGAAGCTGGAATTTGGCTTCCTGTCTGCCTAGTTTCTGCCTGAAGCAAAATTTTTATGACTGAGCTGTGAACCCCTTAGTGGAGACGGTTGTAAAAGAAAAGCTAACAGCCTTTTTAACTAATTGTGGCCTTACCAGCAATTACCATAATTTTCTGAATTTAATTTTTAATTTTTTCTCCCCTCTGATCTCACTCCATGTCCTTGAGTGAGTCGGAGCTGGAGTGTGAGCATAAGATACAGTGTTAAAAATAAAAAAAAAAAGATGCTGGGAAAACATTTTACAACTTTCACAGCTTCCCACTCACCTCCCCAGACTTTGGATCAGGCCCTCACGGGCCAGTGAGAAAGGGAAGGGATAGCAGAGTCACTGCAATGCTAATGCTCCTTTACCCAATGGAAAAGTAATATTTTATGTAAAGCAAAAAAATTCTCAATCCCATTACAACCAGCAGCCCATTTTAAAAATTCATTAGTCATAAAAAAGGGTATATTTATCTCTGGGAAAAAAAAGATCTTAAAATAATCACCTCTGAGAATGCCAGAACATAGGTTTCCTGAGACTGCACCCAGATCTGCAATTTCATTACTATTTTCAGTGAGTTTTGTCTCCATTCCATGGACAAGCACCCTTTTCACATGTGCTGTGTGGCTGTCGCGATATTCCTCATAAGAATCCAGGGAGCACTTTATGCCTGTCATGATCATGATATCTTACCTGGGCTCTTTTGCGGTCTTTCTGGTACCTGAGCAGTTTCTTCAGCAATAAGCAATAAGAAGCCATGGCAGGAGAGGGTCTGTTACTTATTAAAATGTTGATAACTTCTGAAAGACTGAACTCCATCATTTCTGTCATGTAGTTTAAAACAACAGGATTCAATTCACTGGGGCAAAGTCTGAAATATTAGGAAAAAGTACTTAAATACAAATGATGTGTCCAGGTACAATGTCAGTATTTACGGGAAGTGGACAACACACTTCTTGTGATGTAGCTGCAGTAGGCTAAGTCAATTGTACAGTCAAGTTATGATACGCAGTTGTGCAAAAATTCTCTGTCTGGTTACGCTAACTTCACAGAGCTGGGCTGAGGCTCTGTTACTGCATTATTAAATATCCTATTGTTGATATAATTGATTACTCCGAAAGGACACCCACCAGGATTAAGCTTGAAAAATTAAAAGATAGAAACCAGCATTTTCTCATTTTAATCGAGTGTGTATATTTTGGTTCTCAGCACAGTAGTCTCAAATGGATTAACAGAGAGATAGTGTGTGTGTGTGTGCGCACGCGTAAGAGGACAGGAAGAGCCCTGTAGGCAGGAAAATCTCAAAGGAAAAAAAAGAACCAAGGAAAGTACAAGAGGATTTGTATTTTTATATAAATCAGATTGTAAAATAAAACTGCTGATGTTATAATGATAATTATTTTACTCACAGGCTTCTGTGAGTAGTAAAGTGTAGTAAAGGCATTTTAGAATATGACAGCCCCGGTTTCTGAGACTTCTAAGACATTTTTTCAAAATTCAGTGTGGATGGGCACAGATACATCTGAGGGGAGGGAAGGAAGGCAAGGTAGGAACAGTGGACAATTCTCAGAGAAATGAACAAATTGTGCATAGGTTTCTAATAGCCCTACTTGTGACTGACAGTGGAACACCTGGATTGTGGCAGGAAAGCCTGCCACATGTCCTGTAGACACCATTGCAGATGGTGCAGATTACATAGGCCAAATTACACTCTTTTTTGATTAGTGTAAACTATTGACTTTTACAGAATGATCTGGTCGTGAAATATTTGACCCATGGCTAGCTACTTTCATCTGTGAGGACGATGTAGAATGTCCATCACTGAAATTAGGTATTTAAAGACATGCAAAGTATACTTTGCAGCCTCCCAATATGACAGATGAATAACATCTCAAAAGTTGGCAATGTTTATGTGAAATGTCATATTGCACATATCTATTTCAAACTTTTATAATAATCCTAAGCTGTAAAGCGGCTTGTGAAGATAAAAGGGAGACTACTTAAGGCCAGTTATAAAGATGCATGAGAATAGAAATTATTAGACTAACAAGAAATACAGTGTAATATAAAAACGTCATTCCCTCAGGGCATGCAAGACCTACGTTTGCAGTAAGGGATTAGAAGCACAGCATCTAGAAATTAATGGCACCACTGAGGCACGTTGAGAACAAAATTATTGATACAATGGATATAGGCAGTTCTATAAAGATCTGTAAGTTTCCTCTTATATAAAATTTATCCATGGTCAGAAAAGTAGATGTGCTGTTTTCTGAAATAAAATGTTGTCATTTCGGAACAGCCCTGAGCAGATAATAAAAAGCTTCCAAAACTGACAAAACAAAAAAAATCCTAAAACCCCCAACACTTCCCCCCCAAATCTCGAATCCTGAAATCGCAAGCTGAGAGAGAGAAGTGAAATTTGTTACCTGTTCTTATAGGTAGCAGCATTCAGTATTTTTCTGGTGAAGCCTTCATTCAACCATTTGTCTTTTATTGCTTCTTTGACTCCAGGCCTCTTAGCAGGGTCAGGCTCAAGTAAGGACTGCATGAAGTGTACAGCTCCTGTGCAGTATTCAGACGAAATGGCTTGTTTACTAGTGATATCTGATTATTTGGGCAGTGCAAAATTTTCCTTTTTCAGAAAGCTGGCACTTGCCCTGCTCTGCGCGTTGTAAGAACCTCAGATAAAATCCAGTCTCTAGGGCTACCTCTGGACTGCTGAATAAATGGCTCCAGCTTTCCTCTGAGACTGCTGTGGTCTCATGTGGTTCCCCCAGGGATGCCTGAGCAGGGTGGGCAGCCGTGGCCACACCATGCCGGAATGCATGCTATGGACCTATGGATGCTGCTATAGATAGAGCACTGGATCTTGCTTCCTAATTTGCCCCAGTGAATGCAGCCGATGGCATCAATAGCAATCTCAGCATTGTGCTTACTCAGCATTTGATCACGGCTCTGAGAAGGGGGGCTTCTGTGCCAGGTGACTACCCAGGATTTACCTTCCTCCCACAAAGAAGCTAACCCCATTGATAAAACTTTCTGTATGACCCATGTGCTCAGATGATGTATTGTGCTTTGGCTTCCTGGAATTGGGACAGAGAAAGCTCAAACATAATGGTATGAGGTTCAACAAGGCCAAGTGCCGGGTCCTGTACTTGGGTCATGTCCTGGTTCCGGTGGGGATAGGGTTAACTTTTCCTGGTATTCCATGCCATGTGAGCCACGCCCACCCTGAGCTGCCGGGGGAGGGGGCAGGAAGTTGCTGCTTAAAAGCGGGCTGGGGCGTCCCGGGTCGGCCGGTCTGCGAGCGGTGGGGAGCGGCGGTTCCGTAATCGCGTTTGTATATTCCCCTATCCGTGTTGTTGTTGTTGTTGTTTGCCTGTTCCCTTTGCTGTTCTGTTAAACTGCCTTTGTCCCAACCCAAGAGTCTTGCCTTTTCTTACTATCCTTCCTGTATTAGGAAGGCACGTGCGAGCGGCACGTGGTTCTTTGTTGCCATCTGAGGCTAAACCACGACAGGTCACAACAACCCCATGCAGCGCTACAGGATTGGGGCAGAATGGCTTGAAAGCAGCTCGACAGAAAAGGACTTGGGAGTGTTGGTTGACAGCCGGCTGAATATGAGCCAGCAGTGTGCCCAGGTGGCCAAGAAGGCCAACAGCATCCTAGCCTGTATCAGGAATAGTGTGGTGAGCGGACTAGGGAAGTGATCATCCCCCTGTACTCGGCACTGGTGAGGCCCCACCTCGAGTACTGCGTTCAGTTTTGGGCCCCTCGCTACAAGAGGGACATTGAGGTGTTGGAGCGTGTCCAGAGAAGGGCTACAAAGCTGGTGAGGGGCCTGGAGGACAAACCTTATGAAGAATGACTGAGGGAGCTGGGGTTGTTTAGCCTGGAAAAGAGGAGGCTGAGGGGAGACCTTATCACCCTCTACAACTACCTGAAAGGAGGTTGTGGAGAGGTGGGGGCTGACCTCTTCTCCCTGGTGACAAGTGATAGGACGAGGGGAAACGGGTTCAAGTTACGTCAGGGGAGGTTTAGATTAGATATTAGGAGACATTTTTTCACTGAAAGGGTTATTAAACATTGGAATAGGCTGCCCAGGGAGGTGGTGGATTCACCATCTCTGGAGGTGTTTAAAAAAAGGGTAGATGGGGCACTGAGGGACATGGTTTAGAAGTGGCTCTTGTCAGGGTAGGCTAAAGGTTGGACTCGATGATCTTAAAGGTCCCTTCCAACCTCAACAATTCTATGATTCTATGATTCTATGATTCTATTCCCATATGTCTATCACTCAGCTCCAAAACTGCATAAAGTCCCTCTCTTTTTTTTTTTTCTTCTTGGGAAAACTCTACTGAATTCTTCCGTATTCCTTGGGGAAGTTTTGAAATGAGCAAAATGGCAAGTGAGCATTAAACTGGGAACATACTGCTCCTTTCACTTGTAATCTCCTTCAGAGGAACTTAGATCTAAAGTATGCAAAGCTTGTTTACTATTGCTCTCTCACTAAATTCCCAATGGGCAAGGGAACAATAGAGTTATCCGCAATCTTCCAGTCACTGTGTGGGCTTTGTAGAAAAG
Source organism: Chroicocephalus ridibundus (assembly GCF_963924245.1). Lineage (NCBI taxonomy): Eukaryota > Metazoa > Chordata > Aves > Charadriiformes > Laridae > Chroicocephalus > Chroicocephalus ridibundus. The sequence continues at coordinate 90,137,449 of NC_086286.1, forward strand.
CAGAGATAATGCATTTATTAGTAGAAGCTATAACAATAGCATAAATAAGAAAAATTACTAATATAATAATTGCAACTATGGAGGGCTTGTAGAAAAATGGAGCTGCTATCTGGAAACAAATCTCCAAAGAAAGATAAATGAGAGACTAATGTACAAACATTCTGGACAGCTACGGTACCTCATACCATTTACTCGGGGAGAAAAAGAAATTGAATCATCACATTATCTTAATACTCTAACTAAGGACTAGCTCCAGCTAGCTTATTCTGGAACTGTCTGCTGCTTCCCAGTGCTTGGCTGCAAGGCAGCCGCTGAAGCTAATCTTGGTTCCTGGGCTCATTCTTGCCTAACCTCAGAGCAATGCTGCTCAAAACGATGGGGAGATCTGGACTCATGCTTGTAGGTAGCTGGGCAAAACATGTCTCGTTCTGCTCTGCTTTCTCACTTGGTCAGTGAAGCTGCACGATAATGGCTGTGAGAAGATGCCCAAGCCTGTGATGGTCAACAAAGGAGATGCTAGTCCAGGTGGAGAGAAAATAGGGACTAAAGCCAGAGGTGTATAGGAATCATTGTAAAGCAGCAGAATTTTGAGCTTTGAGGAAGTAAATTTTGGACTGCTAACCCAGAGCATATATACACCAACATGACTTCTGGGTTTTAGAGCCATGGGCTGTAATTCAGGCTAGAGATTTTGAGAACTTTCTTTCCCAGTTGTCCTAAAAGACTCCACAGACCGGACCTCATTAAAGAATGTCAGTAAAATTCATTGGAAAATGTCGTTTTTCAGTTCTTTCTCATGAAAAGTATGAACAGGCTCTTCACAAAAATAGCCATCCGATTTCTTTAATTATCTCAATGTTGTGGGTTCTGTCTGTAGCCAAAAGATAAGCTCTTCAGGAAAAATTATCTAAGGTTTTGATAACTGATTTTTGGGAAAAACAGGAAAGAATGTCTGGCTATGACACACAACATGGGACATAGAAAACATGACTGTGTCCTAATTTCTGCACAACTGCTCCACTTATGTAAAAGCAATGTACATTTTATTTCCCCTGTAAGAACCAAGAAGAGTGGTCTTTTGAAGAGGCAACAATGTTATTTCCCTACTACCCTGAAATAAAGAGATCTTGCCTAAGGCAAACAAAAGTTATTTCTAAATGCAAACAAAGGAACTGGTAAAGGTACCTCTTGTTTTCCAGAAGGTTGCGTTATTGCTAAGTTTGCTTTATTACATGGGTTAGACCTTTTATAGATCATTATTCTTTATAAAAATTGGAGTGCTTTACCAGGGGAGATATCTGACGGAATAGGGCTGATTTCTCCAATTAACATCTTTTGATGTAGTTGCTTGATATTGAAAGGTTCCACGGTGAAGGGTAATGTGCCGGTTAGCATAGCAAACGTGCTTACACCTCTGTCAGAGAAAAAGACAAACATCAGAGCTCCATATAATGCAAATAAATATTTGTTAAAAAATCCCACAGAGCTATGAGTCAGGTTTCAGAGGTTTGCCTTCAGTATCAAGAATGGGGTTACAAATTACCTCTAAGCAGCAATTTGTACTGAATACACATCTTACGCCTTTTTTCTTTGTGTAAATGCCATTTTATCTAGAAAAGAATGTTGTGGGAAGTGTATATAAAATAGACTGTACAGTGAGTGACTGGAAAGCCTGCAGTGTTGAAAGTGGAAACCTGCTGTTTATTTTAAAATAAGCTCATTGGAGTGTCAGCGTAGTGTTCCCAGCCCATCAGAATAAAGCATTTCAGTTTGGAGGCTGAGTGACAACACAGAGCTGGGACTGATGCGATAGATCCTGTTCCAAATAGTAATTCAGTTCTTCTTGCTTTGCTCAGATTGCTAAATTAGGTGCGACTTATGCCTAGAAGGCATTCATTTGGTAACAGCTTGCTCTTGGCTAAAAACTTAAAACTTTAGCTCTTGCGAAAGACTAACAACCTGCTAGCAGCGATCAGCAAACTTTGTGAAGGTTTGCCATTCTGTTTGGAGAAGTACCAACGTTTGGAAAACTTGCTTAGCTGTCCCGAGTTTGGGAACGGGGAGGTTTCCTTGAACACTCTCCATGGTACTTTCTTGCTCCAGCTGAGCGGGGCCACCACAGCAGCGCTTCTCTTCGCCACCCTTTGCCGTGTCTCCATTGAACTCAGTCAAGACGGTCATTTTAGGAATTCAGGCAATTCTGATTTAATCGATCTGGCTCGTACAGTAGTGCAGATGATGACAATGTTATCTCTTCGTGGCGTGCGCAGCTACAATCTTTTTTTAATGTTTTCAAACCGTTGAAAAACCATGAGAAAACAATAGCATCACTGAAAAGCCGTGAGAAGATGGTGGCACCTTTTTCTAAATGTTGCATTGGATTGCATTTGAACCAGTAACCGATGGATAAATGCTTTTTATTACTTTTGACTAGGACTTATCTTGTCTCACTTTAACCATCTAAAACCTAGATATCAGTAGTTATCAATGGAAAGAGACAGGCCTCTCCAAGAGAGATTCATCACAGCTATGTTATACAGCTATTTTAGGCTGCAGTTAAGTATCTCAGGAGATGAACTATCTCCCTGCACTGACACTAACTGCCTGGTATAACCCAGATGCCTGGTTGTTAAATGGCTAAATTTAGGTGAGACCAAGTCTCTTCTCACTTTACCAAACCTTCTGACGAATCTCGTCCTTGAATGTAATGCTTTCCAAAATGTTCCTGATTAATCCTTTGAGTAAAAAAAAAACCACCCAGAGATACAAAGGAAAATGAAATGACATTGCGTTGACTGAAGTAGCAAGGATTGTCATTCTATAATACATAATAACATGTGGAGTAAAAGTAACTGGAGTTGAAGTGTGAGAAGGGTCCCTGGATATTCCCTGATGAGTGGAAGTAACATGCAGTGCAAATGGACCTCTAATGTCATTACAACATTGAATACATTTTTCTTTTCAACACTGCAAACACTACCATGCACTTCAAATTGCTGGTGATGATATACATGATTGGTGCTTTAAACTGGCAATAGTTCTTTTCATCAGCCTACTGGATGGGGAAATCCCCAAGGTACAGGAATTTGGGGAGTGGATGTACCTGCCATCCTAAAAATCTCTTTCAAAATCTTATGCACCAAATGTACCTAGTTAACAGTAATGCACTTAGCAGTTAATTGTAGCTGGGATCTGACGGCATGTTAAACTTTCGTTTATTAACTACAACAGACTGCTTCTTCTCTATCCCACTGAACTATCTGGATTTGTTTGAATACAACAGCTGTTTCCTCAATTCAGCTGATGCACAAAAGCGAATAACTTTGCAGTCCTCCCTCCGAAGAATCTTTAAAATCTTATGCACAAAAGTCATGATTAGGCAAAACAGTGATTGCTGTTCGCTGTTGCCTCATAGGAGCCTTAGCTGTAGTGTCCTTGGTCTGGTTGGTTTTCTGAATGTGCTTCTGACTGAATATGGCTTTCTGGTTCCCGTTGTAAAGATTCCTTGTCAGTCCTGCTGCACAGAGTCAGAATTTCTCCACCACATTAGAGTTTTTTGCCAGAGTCCAGTCCATCTGTAATCCTTTACTTATTTTGTGACAATAGAAGTAACTTATCTTTCTAATTAATATTTTAGTTCATCAGAATTCCCTTTTCCATGATGATAATATAAATAATTCAGGTTAAATTGTAAATATGTTTTCTGCCTAAAATGTAGAATATGTCTATGTTAAATACCAAGGGCCTTATATAATTTTTATGTAGCCCTTGACCTGTTATGTGCTGTTTATTAACAGAGTGAGCTCAGTAAATGGTTCTTAGGTTACTGCTTTGCCTTCATTCAGACATCTAAAATGTGAAATAAGTATAATCCTATTTAAGTGGTGACAGCATCCTCTAGACCTGATTTTTCTGTGTTATGTCTACATAAATCCAGAGTAGTACTCTTGAAATCCAGACTTATACTGAAGTAATTTGGTAGAACTTCTCCCTCCATCCTTAATTTTCTGTACTGTTCATATCCTGTAAATTTAGAGGAAGCTGAGGTATAAGAATCATAGTTAAGTCAAAACCCGAATTAATAGTGTGTCTGCCAGAAGCAGGTCTTGAGAGGAATAATGTGCATTATGTATTTATGTGTATATAAATCCTCTTTCTCTTTCGACCATATAGGAGTGCTTAGCTTCTACTTTAGACATCTAAATCAGATCCTATATGTAGGTACCAGCAACCTTGCAGATCGAACTAAACCCCATTATCCTCTGTAGATACATGGTTTAGTAAAGACTGCTGAGAACTCCTCAAGGAGACTCCATATTCTTGCAGCTGGATGAGCAGGTGGAACATCCCAGTTCCGAGCAGTTCTGTACATCCAGACCTCCATTCCCTTCTGGCAGGTGAGCAGGGTGAGGTGGTTTGGATTTGGATCAAATGCAGCGTTGTGTGTTGAACAGAAGCAGAACATTAAGATCCGTTAGACCGACACGGTGGTGGGGTGGGGTGGGGTGGGGTGGGAGGCGGCACTTCTAAGCCAAAAAGCCCAAATACGCTGACAAGCCTTCTGAGCTGTTTGAAATCCACAGGCTTTTTTCATTGTCTTCAACAGCACCCTGACTTTTACCCTACCGCTTGTTAGTTGAGATACTGCAGGGAAATATGGTTGCGGTTGTAAATAGGTGGGAGGAGTCAGGACAAAGGTGCATTTGACCAGCTGCTGCGTTTTTGAATCTTACTGCTCTAGATGAAGGTTTGGCTTAGTCTATGTTACTCATACTCATCTTCTCTGCCCTGAATCATACCTGCTAGAAATGGGCTTAAAAATGTGTTCTGGGTGGAACACAGCTGAGGAGAAGCTGATATGTGGGCGCATATACTTACAGATAAACATGAACTGCCTTTGTACAAATGATGGACATGGAGAACAGTTCTCCTATCCTGATCCATGAAGATCAAAGGATACAAAATTGGACTTAATATACTATCATTTTCTCAGATCCATCCAGAAAAACTGAAAAAAAAATAAAAAAAAACCCAAACTTGACTGCTAAAATTGCAAACTGCAAACACAGTTGAAAACTCTGAGATGATTTATATGAAAAATTACTCTTCTGATGGCACCTTCTGCATTATTCTTTGTTGTAAGGGACATACCCTATAGATGTAATGAACAAATAAAATGGAGTCCGCTCAGGTTTGTGCCACCTATGAAGTAAATAACTCCATTTTTTAATCATAATCTGATATAAGGGCCTAGCCAAGGTACAGATGAAGGTCTTCTGGCTCTGCTGTAGCCACATCTTTGTTTTGTGTGTCTCTGAGACTCAATTTTTCTGTTTGTATTTCTTCTTTAGTCAAAGTAGACAGAAATGCCCATTTGTCAGCCCAGGGTTTCCAGGGCTTCTGATTTTAACCGAAGTGACTCAGATATCAGCTGTACCTGTGTGCCATAATGCCAAGAGGGTGGGGTGGGTTCGTCTGGGGGGGCTGATACATACAAGCCTTTTCTCTGTGTGGTCAGAGCAGGCTCTTAAAGCTGGATACCCTACCTTCTGCTGACTTCCCTTGCTGCAGGCTTACTCCAGAATAACATGTGCATTGCTCATTCATTTTTCTCTCCAGTGTTCCGCAATGAATACACACTTCAAGATATATTTTTCACACCCGTAAATATTTTTTTTTCCGGCAACCCTTCTCCAATATATCTCTGCTTTCCACACTGATGCCCCAAAGCAGAGTGCCACTAACCTATTTATAGCAGAGTCTTGTCTAAACCATTCAGTGCTGAGAGTGGTTCAATAAGCATCTTTTTAGATCTACTTACATGGACCAGATGTCCACCTTTGGACCATATTTCCTTTGAGCAAGGAGTTCTGGGGCAGCATAAGCTGGGCTTCCACACTGGGTATGTAACAGCTCCTGAGAGAGACCCTCAAACTTTGCAGCATTGCTCAGTCCGAAATCTGATGGTCACAAAAACAAGGAAGAAGTTTTAGTCTCTTCTCAAAATTGTTTAACTTTACGAATTGGTTGAAGATAGGAGAAAGATGAAAACATCAGCTGTCTGTAGCATCTGGTGACATCTCAGCTGTGGATACCAATTTGGGTTCGAATAAATGTGCCGAGAATTAGCAGGTGTAACAGTGAAGTTACCCAGCCACGGGGCCATCGGCCTGGTTTGGTTGATTTTGGTTTAGCTATTTTAGTTTGCCTCGGTTGACTGTATGCTGGTACAAGAGCTTAGCTGTGCAGCTGCACTAGCACGGCTTAATGAGCTACGGCATTCAGCTCAGCTGGGTCTGCTTTAGCCCGTTGAAAACGTGGGGTAAAATGTGCTAACTTAAGCCTTTTTCTCTGTGTATGTGCATGTGTGCAAGGGGGGGAGGAAGAGAAAGGTGTGATTGTAAAGGACTGGCTGGCTATAAAACAGGGGTGAAGAGTTGGTGCCTTTTTTCTCAGAGGTGTTAAGCTTTTAAAAGTTTGGGAAACACTGGGTTAAACATGTGGCGTCTCTAAGAGTGAGCTTCCCTTGTGGGGATTTTTCTGTGTGGTTTCCATAGAATAAAATTAATGTTTCTCTGAGCTGTGTTAACTGCTTGGTGCAAATTCCCTCATTTTTATAAATGTTTGCTTCACAACCCTAGCAAGGTTTCTGTCAGTGACCAAAAAAAGTCTTTTTTTTTTTTTTTTTTTTTTTTAACACATACCAAATGATGAGGTTTCTAGTTGGGAGTAATGACTCGACAGAAGCTAATGTGTCCATACCTGCATTTCACCCCAGAAGATTTATTTCTTTGTCTACAAATCACTCGTGCTAGGAACAGCTTTCTACACATAAAAGCTGTAATTGTTTCTTGCTTCTCCAGCAATACACAAGGGAAAACAATAGGCAAAATTGTTTTCCTTGTTCTCTTAAAAATATGTTTTAGTTAAAGCTCAAATAAACAAGCTGTTAAGTTATACTTCATAACTTTTATTTATTCTAAAAGCTCGAATATGTTTGTTGAATAATCACAAGCTCACTAATAAAATGTGCTATTTCAATAGTAGCTGAACTGCCACTGAAAACCACACAAAAAGCTGAAAACAAGCTTCAAAGATAACGTGCACCTACCGACAATTTTGATGTTGTTGTTCTCATCAAGAAGAAAATTTTCGATTTTTAGGTCCCTGAAACGAAGCCAGAAAGCAAACTTTTAAGATGCCTGATGTCCCAGCCAATCATTTGCAGATAGTTTTTAGCAAAGTTTAATTGAAATAATAACAATAGTTCTGCACAGCTCTGCCTACAATTGTAACAAGATCCTTATTCCTTCCTGAAGTTTTCAGTCGGGAAAATGGAAACTTTCTATATTTCAGGCAGTATTTTACAAATATATATTTTAAATAGACAATTAATTTTAGGAATCATCCATTCTACTGATGTATTTTTTTAAAAAAATGAAGAGTATTTATCTCTACATTTGAGTAAAAAACGAAAGTTGCACATAGTTGGACCTGGAGTTTTTTTGTCTTTGAACTACTGAGCTGTGTTGAGTATTTCTGCTTTTTTTGTGTGCGTGTGAGTAAATCGTGCCTGAGAGGTATGAAGGATAAGAAGGGAACTGGAAAGTAAGACCCTGTGGAGGAGAGGATGTGTACCAAAGCTGGGTCGGGGACAGATACCCTGAACGTGGAGACATCTCCGCAGTGATGTTTATGTAAACAGGGTCAACCAGTATCAGCCGCCCCTGCAGGAGGACGTAATTCAGAGCTGCAGGAAAAAATGCTGTTAGCTGACTCAGGCGTGTACTTGCTTATTGTGGGAACATTTATATCCTTACAAATTAAAACCAAAAGCCGGAATATTGCTGCACTGTGGGGAGTGCCTGAAGTGGCAGCTGAAATCTTTCGCAGCACGGGGGAATCCTCAGCCAGTGTAATTTGGGTGTTGGGAAGCGGTCCAGGAGCCTGCGATGCTTTGCTGACTCCCATCCCGGCCTCCCGCGTGCCACTGGGGGCTTCCCTCGGCTCTGCGGGGGACGCGGGGGGACAGAGCAAATTTGAGAAGCGGCTCTGGGTACGTGGATATCCCTCCCACCCTCTCTGAAGTCGTGAAGCGCTTTTGTCAGCCCAAAGACCTTGGAGAGTACAGGAGGAGAAACCAGAAGGAGGGATGGAAACAAGGGCAGGAGCGAGGAGCGAGGAGCAAGGTCTGTGAGAACCTTGAACATGACTGCATGAACAGCACTGCACTGCTGCAGGGGATTTAAATCTGGAGGTGTACCCGGTGGTCCCCATGGGTGGTTTTATCGGAGTTTCCTTTTATCTGCGTGGTTCTGGAAAGAACAGCATTGCAGTCAATACCCTCTGCTGCCCCAGGCTGAGAATGGGATGGAGAGGGTTTTAATGATAATTTTTAAATCAGTTTTAATTTGAATAGCATGTTTTCTAGAGTGGCAAATAAGCCAGTGCCCAAAAGCTGGGAGGTACATTTAAAATAACTTTGTTCATAGCCTATCCCTGTGACATATCCCCATGCACTAAAACTGTGTGGTTTAAAACTAGTTGTTTCTCAGGCCACTGCAAATCTGACATTTCTGTTGGATTTAGCACCCCACGGTGCACTCTGATGACTTTTACTACACTACAATTAAATAATGTTACATTGGATTGCCGCAACTGCTGTTCTATAGGCTGAGCTGAGTGCTCACACAGTTAATAAAAATGTACGCTTTCTTGCCTGAAAAACCTGATAATGGTCACTATTAAAGTTTACATAGTGTCAGAAGTTAAGATGCATCAAAGATACATCTTGTTCTTTTTTTTCCAAAGGAAACCTTACCAGAAATGCTGTAAGTTTAAGCCACATCACGAATTTTTTCTCATTCCCATGGGGACTTCGGAGAGAGTGCCTAGGAGGCAGCTTGTGATGCTTCTCCAGGTCTTTGGTCCAGTAGTGATTCAAAAGGATATATGACATTTTTATATGGGAGAAGGGAAAATATCCAGGAAAAATTAGGAACTGTACATACAAGCAAGTTACCGTCACTTAGCGAGTGCCAGCTGTAGGAGTTGGTAGCTGACTGTGTGCATGCGCTAGCCCAATCCAATTGCGAGGTAATGCGATTTAGCTTGTATGTCTTTATTGGAGGTTTTTAAGCTCAGATGCATTACCTCACCACTTGGCCATGTCTAGAGCAGGCATAGGGATAGTTAGCAGAGCTCAGTCGATGAGTGTTAGCTTGTGAAGCTGTTGAACCTGATCTTGTGCCTGAGCCCTCTTATATCTGGCACAGTAAAACGCTGTGTGCTGGATGAATAGGCAAGCGAGTCAATCCTCCATTTTCTTGATCATTTTGGCAACTGTGGCATCAAAATCAACTGTGGTCTTGCGTGGGCAAGAAAGGCACTACCTTTACTGTGAAAAGTAGACTCAACCTTAATTTAAGCCGTAAGGATTTGTTGGATCAGTGCTGATTTTAGTGCTGAATAGGAAAAGAAAAGCTCAGGAAACAAAATAGCTGTCAAAACATAGCACAGGATTTCTGATGAGCAACATTAACTCAGACTAAAAATAGTTATAAAACCGGCCAGTTTTTCATCAAGTATATATTATTAAGACAATAGAAAATACTGTTTTTCCGAGGTATATCCCAGAGTTAAAAATCAGGAATGTCCATAAGACGCTTCTGAGCAAAAGTAAATTAGATTAGCAAATTCTGAAGCTCATCACTTAGGAATGAGATCTTGCAATCACCAGGCTCCTCCATTCTAGTAAAATAAAGAGGCCCCAGGCATAGACCCAATGACTGGCACACAATTGTCCATCTCATGAAATTATGACTATGATACCTGGTGTGATTTTACCAGCACCCTCCCCAGCAGTGCCCTGACACGTGTGGGGTTCCAGGGTAAGCGTGGAGCAGCAGTCATTCCCACCAGGCAGTTTGGGAACCCTCCTTTCCTTGTGTTGAAGCAACACAAAGAGTTGAGCTTTGCTCAGTGCTTAGATGAGAAAGTCAGATTGACTTTGTGAGGTAACTTTCCTATTTCTCTGCTCATCTTTCTGGAAGCGTTGTTGCCGCCTTTTCAGAAGAGGATACGCCCACAATTATCCTCATGGGTTTAACCTCCGCAGTGAGTTGCTATAAATCACTGCAGCTGGAGCTGAGCGGGGAAGCCCTTCCACATCCTTCCCAGTCTGCTTCTGGTATGAAGTCAAGGCCGCAGCTCTGAAACTCAAAGCTAGCAGCAGATCATGAGTTGAGGTACCGAAGACCGAACCTGTGCCCGCGACCTAGCGAGACGGCTGGGCTCCTGCCGGACCATGCAATTTCATAAACCCTATGACAAGGCGCTTGAGAGCCAGGGATGAATTTTCCTTTGGTCAGGGGGGTTTGATAGTAAAGCAAGTCTCTGGAGGAGCTCACACCACTTCATACCTGGCTGCTCTCAGGTTGTGCAGCAAAAATCTTCTCTCTCACAAAGCTTTCCCAGCAAAATGATACCAACAGAAGAAAAGCGGGAGAAGAAAGGCTACTCCCCTGCTCAGTGGGAAGGGTTGTTTCCAAACAAAAAGAAGGGAAGAGGGCTTGAGAAATTCATGAGGCATGTTGTCATGGGAAGAATGTAAATGTTATGATCATGGGCACTGAAGAAATGCTGCAAAATAGATTAGTTAGGGAACCAGCAAGGCAGGGATGTCAGCCTGGACTAAATGGGTGAAGCACCTTTGGTTTGTTTTCTGGCATGGGTTTTTTTGTTTGTTTGTTTGTTTAAATTCTCTAGGTCAGATACTGACTATTTCTTTCTTGACCATTCCTTATTAATTAACAAATCCAATATAATTAAGTGCTGTACTGTAAGCATTTCAAGTCACAAAGTACTTGTAAATTCTTAGCCATCATAGTCAGAGCTTATTTGTTACTGTAACAATACAGTCAACTGGATTACTTGCTAGGTCCTGGAGGCTTGCTTGATGAGTGCATTTACCATTTAAAATTAAGGATCTGATTGACCGTGAAGTATTAAGTAAAACAGAAAACTGGTGGGAAAAACTCCTTCTTGCCTATTCTCCCACCTAAAATGGCAGTCCTTATTCTGCTGCTCTTGGCATATGTGCATCTTGGCATCCCTGGTGAGGGGAAGAAGATCAGCTCTCCTTGCATGGGCTGCTCAGGTCCCTCTAGCAGTGGCTGAAGTCTTGTTCTGTCCCTGTAATGCAAAAGCCAGCGGGGAAGGTCAGCGACCTGCCACAGACCTGGACCCGCAGGACCATGTCCTCTGCGCAGCCACTGAGCTGTGATTCCTCGTTCTTCTCTTCTGAGTGATGTGTGTTTATTTCAATATGTTGTGGCTAAGCAAATGAAATCAATATTTATATGCACAGCCACACTGAAATATTTGAATTAGATACAGTCTTGTCACCAGCTAATTCTGAGATAATCGTGGCAAAGTACTAATTTGTTGCGCTCATCAGCTCTTATCCCTGGATTTTGTTACTTTACTCCCCAAGGAGCGTGTGACAGCTTATCTTCTACCACCACTGAGAATAAAATGCTTTATTTAGATGGGCTGAGGGAACATAGTCTTCTTGGCAATCCCTTTTTTTACAAGGGAAAGTGAAAGAAATGCTCTCAGAGAAGAGTACTCTGTGTTTTTGCACTTTCTTTTCCTACTGTTCTTTGGAGGGAGGAAAACATCTTACCTGTGAACAATCCCCTGGCAATGCAGGTGCTCCACTGCAGACAGAATTTGCCTGGTGTATCTCCTTACTTCCCTTTCCGCGAGTCTCTTTTTGTCACAAATTCTGTCCAGGAGGTCCCCGCCGAGGCACAGCTCCATCACCATGTAATAGGAGTTGTCAGTCTCCAAGGTCTCATATAGCCGAACAACGTTGGGGTGCTTAATCATCTGGTGTATCCGTGTCTCACGCTTCATATTTTTCAAAACATAGGAATCCTGCTTGGCTTTTCTCTTGTCAATGACCTTTATGGCTACCTAAATTGTAGGACATATTCAAATTGTCAACAAGCTTTGCAACCTGCATTAATTTTCAAAAAGGATGGTGAGTAAGCTGACATGTGGGAGAAGCTGGTTTTGACGTGACGTTGATAATCTGTTATCACAGGAGGAAACATTCTTGATGGAAGAATACGCTTTTTATTTCTCTTGAAGCCAAAACAAGAAGGCTGAACTGTTGTATCTGCCTATCTGATTGCATTAATAAATACACATATATGAAATGTTCTCAAATGCAAAAAGTCCCTACGTGCTTGACTGTTAACTGCATCTGTACTCTACCACATTTTTTTTTCTAACATGCTTCCTTCTGACTTGGTCTAAAAGCCATTCAAGATACTGGCTATAATGGGCTGGGATTAGACCCTTTGCAATTTGGGCAGCTAGTCAGCCAGTGAAGCTGCTAAAGCCATAAGAAAAGTAAAAATCAAAAAGCCACTCGATAGTAATCCACCTTTCCACAGTTACATCAAGTGGTTTGTTATTTTAGCCCGACTGAGCTAGAGATAACAGATGTTATCTGTATCCTACCATATAAATGATTGCTGTTGGAGTGGCTGGCTTTTCCATAAGTGTTGTCCATAACTTTATAGGTCAAATACATGTCACTAATTACTCAATGAGGATTATCAGGGAAAACAGATATGAAATTGTCCTCATGCCATTATCCTATTCTCTTTTAGCAGGAGGGCATCTTTATTCTCTATATTGTTTTATAATTGTGAAAACAGTTGCACTCAGTACATATTCACACATGTGACTGATTATACATGAGCAATAAACTCAATTTATGAGGTTAATTTATGAGGATAAGGTTCAGAGGATAATTCACTGAGTAGATTGTGGTTTGCGGATTAAATGGTCTGAAATTCTCTGACATAAGTTAGTGTGAAGTTACTTGCGATTCCTAGTGCGTGGTACCCTCTTAGGGTTAATTAGGAGCTTACCTTCTCCCCCGTGGGGATGTGCAGCCCCTCCATCACCTTGGCAAAGGAGCCCTTGTTGATCATTTTGCCTACTAGGTAGTTCCCAACTTGTTTGGAGTGAGGGAAGGTCTTCCCAGTCTCTTGGGGCATCTTGTTAAAACAGGCAGGTATTTTCATATCCTTTAAGTTTTTCTCCCATTCTGGTAATATCCCATCCGAGTTGCCAGTATCTGTCATTTTGTCATCCAAGCCTGCTTTCACTGCTGTGGGCATCCCTGGAGAGCCAGATTTGTATTGCTACTTTCCAGATGTAGCTTCTGATTCACAGCAGATCCAGGCACTAAGTCTGTATGTCTTGTGGTGCAAGTGCCATCCCGCTGATCACACAGCAACTAATCTGTTCCCTCCGAGACTCCCTGTTTGTCACTGATCTCTACCCTGGGCATGCAGATCTGCTCAAGCAGAACCAAGTGGTAGATTATTAACCTAACCTGATACGCGATGTCAGTTAATGCCCCAGAGCTGCCGAGACAGATGACACATAACCCCAGCATTAGCCTGGAATATACAGCTCTCTTCCTGCTACAATAGTTCCCTGACCAAGTTGCACCAAACTAAAGTGAAATCCAGTTTTCCTCACATGAATATTGCTGGTGTGCAAGGGCACAATTTAGTCTAAAGCCAGCATGGTACCTTGCATGAATGCAAAGCTGAGTTATGTACCTGATGCTGTGCAAGCATTTATGCATTTGCTGTGTAAAGCATATAAATATATATGCACTTGTAACACATTTAAGTCCCAGGGTCCTGGCCTGATTCCGGGTCAGGTATCTTACATTTCCTGGGGCTGTAAAATGTAGCAGTGGGGACAGAGAGAGAAAGAGGGTGTGTGTGAACATTTTCCTCCTTACAGCAATGACTGATAAAAAGAAGAAAAGAGGGTTTTTCTCTACAGCTGTTGTCTATCTGTATCTGTCTTCATTACCTGGGTTCTTTCCAAAGTCACGGAGGGAGAAAAGAGCCTTTCCAGAGAGTGCTTTCACATACCTGCAATTTGAGCCGGGAGTTGCCATCTCTCTCCACTGACTACAGTGGAATCTTAGGGAAGCGAAACCCTTCCCATAACTTAGTGCGATGACGAATCCTTTCTCCACCCTTTGTCACTTGGAGTTGAACAATAAGTGGCGTCCTCCTTGCCTGATTTGACTTGTGAAGCTCATGAAGGGCAAAAATTTGCCAGGATGAGTGAAAATGAGAAGGAATTTGAAAAAAAAAACCCCACGTGTTTACAATCCAAAATGGATTTACTGTATGCTTTGCCGTTCAAAATCTTGTGGGCGAGTTCAATGCATCACCATCTGCATGCAGCTGCTTGCAGGCACAGGGCAACCCCTCGCGTTTCGGTGGCTAAGTAAAAGATGTCCAAGTAAAGTGTCTAAGCTGGTCAGGTTTCATCTTCATAACATACTCACTTATCACTATAACTTTCAGCTATATCAGTTGTTCATCTGGAATGGGACTTTTTTTGCTAACTTGAGTGACTTTTTTCTGTTCCTTAAAAAAAGCCAGAGACAAAGGAGACATGGTTTTCTGAGGGAAGAACAAGGAAATTCTCCTTGATTTGTGCTTACTATTTGCTCTGCCTCCTTCCCGTCTTCCTAAACCACTGTTCATTGACTTTCCCACTAAAAACAAGAAAATAAAAGTGAGGGGAACCACTGCATGGAACAGAAACCCCATATTTCTGGCACATTTCAGAAGAAAGGAAAAAACCTCTTTAAAAATATAACAAACATTTAAAACATGATAGCTAGCTAAGTTAACTATTGCTATTTTTGGGGAAAGTCCCAGCCTGACACCTTGAAAAATGTTCAAGTCGAAAAGCTTCCAAATACCTTTCAAAGTAATTTTTTTGGCACGGTGGAGGATTAAAAAAAGGAGGCAGAGCAAAGGAGCAAAAGAGAGTCCACCTCTGTGTTAGGGAGTCCAGGACTACTAATCACAAGCCAAATGAAGCTGAAATCCTGGATGAGAAGGGAGCCATTTGCCAGCTGTAGTAGCGTCTCTGCTCTGTGATATGGCTGCTGTGTGACGTGCTGCATTGCAATGTGGAAAAAAGGGTGAGAAGAGACCAAATAAAGCAGATCTCAGATAGAAGAGAGAAGTCAATAAGGAACAATATCCGGGAAGGAGAAAGGGTTAGCACCACAGAAGGAACCACCTTAATGATTTAAAAAATCTGACAGGCCTCCTCCCCAAACAAGCCCCGGGCTAAACCAGCATATATTTTTACTACCTTGCACTCATCTGGGGGTGTGGGAGGGGAGACAGTTCTACTGCCTTGAGAAATAAAAATAATCAAGCCAACAAAACCCCAGAACTGAAGAAGGTATATAGTTTTCCTGTCAGCAAGTGAAAAAAAATTTTTTATATAAATTGGAGACTAAATCCAGGTTTGAGAAGACAAGTTTTGCTTTATTGCTCCATATTCTTAGTACCCTTCTAGGGAAACTGAAATGAAAAGTGTTTCTCACGATATCTGCGCTACTGATCCAGAAAATATGAAGCCGTGTGTGTGCGGGAATTAACTTCATGTGAAGGCCAGGCTAGTTAAACAACCTCATTACGTCCAGCTGAAATAAAACAGCACGAGCAGGAATTTGTCACTTCGCAGTCACCATCTTGGATTTCCTCCTGTGAAGCAAAATCCTGACTGTAGCTGTATCCAAAGCTTTTCTTGTCTCACATTAGAGATGGGGCAATGTGGTCCTGGTTTCTGGTTTTTGCCATTGCAGGATGAAACCTTGGCTTAATGAAAGGCTGGGTTTTACTTCTCAGAGTAATTCTTTTTGAAGTCCTAATTTATACTCTTGTGGATACTGCCAGTTTTGTAAGATCTGGTGTGAGATTTTTCAAAAGGGCCAAAAAGTCGGATTCTTAGAGCTGTGAAATCCCACGGGTTTGACTCAAGAGTTCCCCTGAAGCCTGTCTCTTTGTGGTCGTAGAGCACATACCCTACCTAAAGATGTCTTTCTCACAGGCACCAAGGTCATGCCGACCTGGTGGGGGGCTGCGCTGCTGTGCAGGAGCAACGCTGCGGTGGGCTGGAGACAAGGACTGTTAGTCAGGAGGCAGCATCCCACCGGAGACAGGTCTTGTTAGTTGGGAGGCAGCATCCTACTTTCGGGACAAAAGTCAGCTACTTCTTCTATATCAACATTGTCATAGGGATGTACCGGCACGCGCAGAACTAGTGCAAACATCTCTTTTCCAAGAGTGGTGTTTAATGCATACATATTCTTAGGTGCTTTGGCAACTCTCCCCACTCCCTTGACTTTTGACTTTCCCACTAACCGCTGCCGCCTGCTGCTTGAGGTACTAAAGGTCCTGGCTTAGGTCCTGAGCTTGGCCAGCTTTGGAGGACTTGAAGGTTGTGAACAGTTCCTATTTCCACATGGCTTAGGTTACCTGGGTGTAGGACGTAGGCTCAGCAGCTCCTTTTACGACTGAAAGCTTTTCAAGTTTCATGCTGAGAAGTGGGGATTTCCTTTGCAGAGAAGGAAATCCAAGATGGTGGCATCTAAATGTGGTGAATGGAGCAAATAAGGGGGAAAAAAATGGTTTGAAGACGTGGTAGGAGAAATTTCATCTAAATAGCAACCTCACAGGCTGTATTGTAATAACTCTCAGATCCTGGAACCACTTCAGTCTGTGTTTTATAACGTACCTGAGACATGCCCTTATTGCACTGTAACACCTGCCATATTGTAAGTTATTTCTGCTTCCTCATACGCTTTTTGGCAGCCATGGAGTTTACTTTAGAAGTTACTGCGTGTGCAATTCAGCAGCTTTTCTGCAGGATTTACTTACTGCCACGTGTTAAGGGGTTAAGAAGGCATGCACTCAAGGGCAGGCCAGACTCTCCTCCCAAAATGGTGTAAATCAGGGTTTACTCTCTTTTGAGAGTAATAGTACTTCCTTAGTCAAAGAAAGAGGTGACTATTCTTCACAACCAAGACACCAGTGGAATAAGAAGCATCTGTGTTGTTATTTTCTTGGTATTGATCTAGTCCAGCACTCACACAAACGAATGGGAATATTTCTTTTGTCTTCATAAGGAGTTGGATCAGGCTGTAAAAGTGCAAAAGACTTTGTTCTTCATAAGATATTAAATTTTAATTCATGTAAGTTTATTTCCAAGATGTTGCTCGTCAACATGTTTTACTCTCACAGCCTGCACAATCCACCACTAAATTTGTAGCTGATTGTGCAGTGATTCCCTAGCTGTTAAATTAAAAGAAAGATGGAGAGGTTTACTTTGCAGATAGTCTTTGTCTTTCTGCCGTGCAATATATGCTTACCAGATCTGCAAAAAGTTTCTCATGTGTGTGGATATTTATTTTCAGATTATTTTCCATTTCTAGGAGAGAAATCTCCCACCTTTTATTCATTGTCCAATTGTTCATGGTATATTTTTGACAGAGTATTTATGTCAGATCTGTATTTCCTCCAAATGAGGGTCTTTGTTTCTCAGGCATATTGGCAACTTTGATCTAGTAACCCTTGACTGCTTGAGGTAACCTTTATAGTTTCTTTCACGTTTCAGTGTTGTGTCTGCTTCTTGAATGTATATAAGAATATAAAAACCAAAAATCATACATATTAGGTTAGACTGAAAGTTTAGTGTCCAGTCTTTAAGTGTGGCCAAAATGAGATACCTGGAGTCAAGCATGTCAGGTGAAGCCTATATGATACCTCCCAGTAATAATTCCCAGCTCCAACCACTTCCTACTCAAGGGTTTCATAAGCTTCATAAGATGGCTTCTGTGGATTCCATAAATTTCCAACCATATCTTTCAAACCATATGGATACTCATAGCTTTTATCTTTAAACCTAACATATTCTTAACTGTTATGCTATGATGAGATGTAATAGTCCTTCATGTATGTGTGGACCAGACACAGGAATGGCAGAAATATCTCAGTAACCTACTTCTGATTTGCCTTGAAGAAAACAGTGATGGGAGAAGAAACAGTAATTTCTGAAACACGAATCCTATTTGGCATCTACCACCAAAAATGCCCACAGATTATGTTTATACCCATCTTTTGTAAACTGAGCTCATGTGTTCAGCTCATTACATAAAGACAGTAAGGATTTATGGTCAGAAGTGTGAGGTGGATTCAGATTGCTGATAAAAGTGCAGAGTTTCAAAGCTTTATGCTGAAACTGGACTTCTTTTTCTCTTATATTGCTTTACTTTTTTTTCTGTTTCGAAATTGCTCTAAATATTTTGCATTTAAAAACCATACATGCTGGGCAGAAAATCTGTAAATATCTGAACTTGCGTTGTCACAAGACTGATCTGTGACCAGATTGTTAAAGGAAAACAATTACAAGCAGAAAAAAAATTACAAATCTGCAGGGGATAGAAAAAAGTTATTTCAGAAAAGTAAAAAAAATGGAGTAGCTGCACGTACCATTGCAGTTCAAGAGAGCATGGAAATTATTGAGCTGGTTAGTATCATATAGAGAGCAGTAAGGAAAAGATAGCTGTAAATAAACAATGCAGTAAACCAAAACATTTCGCATTGCCACATATGGAAAAATGTGGACAGACAAAAGATATTGTGCTGCATCACCCCCAGGGTGGATGAGGATGCAGGTGGAGAGAAAGAAGGGAAGTAGACCTCTAAGGATGCATCATTAGACAATGCCATGCTAATTTCCAACATTACTTAACTTTGCACAGCTTAACTTTCAAGGCCAAAAATAACACTTTGAGCTTTATTCCCCAAACCATAAGCATTCAGTGCAGACTGTGAAGAGCCGGGTGGGTTTTATTTTTTTGTGTTTGATGCAAGATACTCATCAAGGTGACTGCAAATACCATAGTGGCTGGATTGTTTTATTTGTTTACCTACAGGCTGATGAAGGACCAAACTATTATGCATTCGTGAAAAGGGGCATTACTATGGATTTGGGTTTTTTTAACTTTTTGACCTCTTTGGCATCTTCATCTGTCTTTGATGGGGTTAAGTTCAAGAATAAGACACCTTAACTTAGTAATTTACAATTAGATGTCCTCATGGGGGGCAGTAAAGGGGCTCAGTTGCCTAAACTTAAGCACATAGTGGTATTTGAATTGCTCACAGGCATCCCGTCAGCTTTCAGCTTTTGCTTAAGACAGTCACAGGTGTCCCCAGGGTCCCATGTCAGATCTGCCAGCCCCATGAGGGTGTCTTGGATACCATGGAGCATCTCAAATGACACTGGACATCTATATTAGTCAATTGGACTGAGCTCTCAGTGACAAGCTAAGGATGAGATGAATCACTGCCAAGGCTTCTCCAACTGCACTAGGAGCTCCACCAAGTACGGTGGGAGCTTTGATCCTCCTCTTGCCCACAGACACTCTCATGTAGATCCTTCCATGTCGGAGCTTTGATCTCAGAGAGAAACCACTCCTCAGTGTGCTGACTGCGTGTGTGAAGATAATTCTGTGCCCTTAACAACCTGTTAATTTAAAAACAGCTTTTATCACTGCATCGTCATAGTTTTACATGTAACACTATGATTGTCAGCAGCTCGGTGACTTCAGGAGACAAAATTGTATTGCTGGAGTTATTCATTGATTAGATAAAGTCAGATCTCATTACTACCTTCCTTCATTAATGCCTTTTGGAAAAGGAGAGATATGCTTATTTTTTTGTGAGTTTATCTTTATTGAACTCAGGGGAAATCAACAGCATCAAACTGAAATTCTTAATGGACTGAACTTAGAATGAACTCCCTTTTTTGACAATTTTTTTGTTGTTTGTTTTATATTTGCTTTACTGCTCTGAATATAAGCAAGCGATACTGTTATTGTCTGGAGCCAGTTGTAATGGGTAATTTTTTTTCTCCTCTAAAACTCTCAATATAGGCCTAACACTGTCTTTGCTCAAGTCAATGAAAAACTACCTCTCACTGAAATGGGAGCAGAGTCATGCCGATAAATAGTCCTGAAATCCCACTGAAGATGGGTGGAGACCATACCATTTCCTAATACACTTTAATGCAAACATATGTTGGACATTCAATTAATAATAATCACTGGAGACCAAGAGAAGGGTGGACAATTACAAAAGAAATACTTTCTTAGGCATTGTGCTTGTGTTCACAGGTTTAATGTACTGCTGGCGGCAAAGAGGCAAATGGGAGCCATTAGTTTGTATGATTGTGAGATTTCTCCTTATTTTTCTTCTCTCTTTCAGCCCTCACCATCCAGAGTTTCCAAACAAGCAGTACCACACTGGAGTGGTACCCTCTGTCCTGCGCCCAAGATCACTGACATACTGAACATGTAAAGATCACAAGTTGTACAAGATCAATACTTGTTTTTGTTATGTCAAGAATCCGAATGATACAGTATCCATATTCTTGCTTGTCCATCTACCAGCTAAGGGAGTTCCGTTTTGAATTGCATCTTTTGTTTGCTGAATTATCTTTTGCAAGCAATGTAATATAGTCTTTACAGGTTGCTTTTTTTTTACTGTGGCATTGTTTTGAGGCCAGATGGCCACCATGTGCATGGTCATTGACCACAGGGAAAAATGAAAGCTGACGAGACCTTTATTTTTGCAAGCCCCACAATTTCTGAGTGTGTGAATTCCCTACTGCAGTCTTGCAAAGTTATAGCCAGTGCTTTGGTGAAAGCCAAACTTTCGGTACGATTTTTCAGGTAAGCTGAAGTCTAGTCACTTGTACCTGGCTGAAGTGTAAGAAGCTAGGAGAAACCATGAATCCTTGGTCTTACTGACACGTGGTTCCTGCAGTGGGAAAAGAGTGTGCATCTTTTGGATTTCCTTCTTACTGAAGGGTTAATCAGCCTTGAGGGAGACAGCTCTTCTTGTCCTTCCTCCCAGATGAGAAAAGGAGAGACATCAATACTGTCTGGGTGATCTAGTGAAAACATAATACCTCAAATAAGCAACATGCCACTTTCATAGCATAAACTAAGTTCTCTATAAAAGTTGTGGAGGCATTTATATAATATTTTTTTTCCACACCCAAAAGCTAGAGTTTAATAACCTGTTCTTGGCTATCCCCATTGATATCCCTTTCTCAATGGCAAGTTTACAGATGCGAGACAATCTTTTGCACTGCCGTGCTTTCCTTCTCTTGGGGTGCTCAGCGTGGTTTGCCCAAAGCCGCGGTGTCAGCTGAGAATCCAGTGTCATATAACACAGAATCATGAAATAGATGAGTTTGGAAGGGACCTCTGGAGGTCATCTGGTCCAATCTCCCTGGTCAAGCAGGGTCAGCCAGAGCAGTTTTGAATATCTCCAAGGATGGAAACTCCACAGGCTCTCTGGGGCAACTCTCTGGGCAACTTTCTCCAGTGCTCAGTCACCCTCACAGTAACAGAGTGTTTTCTGATGCTCAGAGGGAACCTCCCATGTTTCAGTTTGTGCCCATTTGCTTTGTCACTGGATACCACTGGGAAGAATCTGGGGACCCCAGAACTGGAGCCGGCACTCCAGATGTGTCTCACCAGACCTGAGCAGAGAGGAAGGATCACCTCTCTTGACCTCCTGGTAATGCTCCCACTCATGCAGCCCGGAAGGCTGTTGGCAGTCTTGGCTGCAAGGGTACATTGCTGGCTCATGGTCAAATCTACATCATGGGTGCCTCGAGGGTAGGATCAAGAGGCACCATTCTGGCTTTGTTTTCATTGCTTTTGTAAATATTTTTTCAGTGTCATAAAAAGGGATGAGGTAGGCAAAGAGGATAAAAACAGCATCAGAGGAGTAAGTGTGTAACCCCAGTTTACTCTGGGCTGCAGATGCACAAAGAAAACTCTGAAGTTACTGATTCTGAGTCCTGATAAAGGAAGGCACCCATTGCCAACTCTTCTCACAATTGCCACTTGAGAAAAAACTCCATTAAGGGACTAAACCAGAACCAAAATTGTGCTTGACCATTTAAAAAGGAAATGAAAGGCATTAAAAAACGTAAACTCTCACAGCAGACGTGTGAAGACCAGTAAATAGATCAGGAAACACTGTAGGATGCATGGTCATGACTTTAATAATAATGAGCTCAAGAGCCTAGACAAAAATCTAGACAGGATATATTCAACAAACGTACCCTTCTACTTGCATATTTGGGGGATTTTATATTTTTGCTTGTATAGTTTCTTGGGACAATCGCAAAATTTGATGTGATAAATCTGAGAGAAAAATTCCTTTGGTAGGAAATAAGTTTAAAAAAATGGGACTCTTTCATTGGGTAAAAACTTTTAAGAAGTATTTCTGCTTTTTAATTAGTTACCCAGTATTTTTATTACTAAAGAGTTCAAGTGTTTGAGCAGTACTGTGGAAAGAAGTTCTAGACCTGTCAGAACTGCAAATGTTTGGCATAATTTCTTCAGCCTTCTTATTAATTTCTCAGCAGCTGCTAAGTCAAGGATATCCACAGGATATCTAGACAATGTGAAGGCAGTAAATCTCTGATCAAATGGAGCCCCAATTGGAAGACTTTGAACTGCGGAAAGAAGCATCTTGCAGGGTAGTGCTGATGACATCCCACTGTTTGATAGCACATATTCCTACAGGGGCAGTTGCTGAAATTAAGGAGGGTGAAATAGGAGTCACAAGCTTCAGTTATGGTGGAACCTGGAACCCTGTACAACACATCAAGAGCTGGGAGCACCATGTGCCCCCCAGATAAAACCTGAAATCCTGGTCCTACTCTGCTGACAACTGAAATGGGCACTAAGAAGAATGTAAATAGCAGCAGACTTGGTGCAAAGAGTAATCAGGTGCAACGTGTCCCAGACTGTGCAATTCTTCTTTCAGAGGTTTTGGTTATTATGTGAGATTTCACCAACCCAACTGCAGTTAGCAATACAGATCTCAACCTGAGTTGAAAGGAAGAATAAGGATGAAAGAGCGTGTTTCCATGCAAGTTATGTATTTAAATTGATAGCTGCAGAGTTTGTACTGACAAAGTGAGCAACAGGAATGAACTGGAGAGTAAGGCCTGTTGTACAGCCGTATTGACAAGCCGTCAGGTTTAACTAACCTGAATTTTTTTTGTACCATGACAATATACTGAGACCATGACAGGGGTGTCCACTTTCAGAAACTGTTATAAGAAGGAAGAGGAGAAAACCTTTTTCTCCCTAAGAACCTATGCAGAATGCAGTTTGTACTGCCTTTGGATTCCCGTTCCTCTCTGGATCAATAAATTAAGTAACACATCAATACTAGGTAGCAAATGAATCTCTGCAAAGGAGAGCTCCCCCCTGTGGGTTTGTCTCTTGGCATGAGAAGTGTTTGATCTGGTTGTGCTGTCATAAAAGATAAGAGCTACTTCATCATCTGCGGATTTTGATTTACTAATGAAAACTGATGGGGTACCTGTTTCTCAGCCTTAATCTGAGATGGAATGTTTTTATTCGTTTGTTCCTTCCTTAAAGGGTTTTCTTCTTGGTGAGGAATAACAAACTGAGAAGTAAATAGTTGGAGCATTTGTAGCTGGCAGGGGAAAGGCAAAGGAGGGCAGAACAATCCCTCCTGCAAGCCTTTCTTGTGCTAAGAGTGTTTGCCAGGGCCAGACTTTGTTAAATCAATACCGGATGCAGGATTTTGGAAACGGTTAATACTCCATGAGGAGTATATGCCTCATCAAACGGAGCCCTGTGCATGGCCTCCCGAAAGAGCCGGGGAGCTCTGCGTGCGGAGCGATGGGCAGCAGTGTCTCCTCCGTTGAACTACAGCGCGGGATTTCTTACACTCAGCAAGGTAATTCCCCGCTGATTTATATTAGGAATATACAGTCTGGGAAATATCTGGTGCGGGTTGGGGGTGCCTGGGCTTTTGTGCATATGCCTGTGGTTTTGCCTCCTAAAACACCTTCCCCCAGGATATCTGGAGCTGCGTTTTCTTCCCGGCCCTTCGCTGGGAATAAATCCCCTGCGCTCTGGGGTTTCCTCGGGGCCGGCGCTGCCACAAGAGGGAGCGCAGCTGCCGGGGAGGGCCAGGAGGCATCCTTTAAGAAACACCCAGCAGCAAAGGCAAATCATTTGGCAGGTTTGTTAAAAAGCGAAGGCCTACTTGAGAAGAGGATGAGGCAGGAATATGTTTTGTTTTTACGGTGGGAAAAGGGCTTTTTTCCCCTATTTGCCGAGTCAAGGGTGAGGCAGGGGTAGGTTAAGCCCACAACCCTTTCTAGAAGGATAATTTTGCATGCTGCATCTGCCAGGTAAACAGCATGTGTGTGTAACGTGCAGCAGTGCTGGCGAGTTGCTTATAAATCAGATAATTAAAGATGGAGCTGACTATAATGCCTTGAAGGAGGCTCAGCATCGGGCAGTGACTTTTATTTACAATTTAACAGTTAAACATATTATACTGCATAAACCTTGAAATGGCTTGATTATAAAATGTGTTTTGGAAAGTCCGTGTGCCTTCCCCACAGAGTGCTAAACCTGGTGAAAAATGGGTAGCATCAATAAACACCAAACCTTGTACCAATAAATGCGTTCCCTTCATTACTCAAAGAGCCCAGAGCTATAGAGGTATAAAAGGCCCCATTCTCCCCTACAGGGGAGTAACACATGTAGGGTAGAGGAAACTCAATGAATTTCAGCATGCAGTTTCCTGCTCATTTCTCCATGGGAGGGGGATGGTAAGGACTTAGGGCTTGCTTTCTCCACAGGACAAAAAAAAAATAAAATAGCTGCCTCCCTAATTTACAGATGCTGGGAAACCCAAAGAGTCAGGAACATCTTTTCTAGTTAACTGTCCTACAGACTCTGCTTTTGCAGTTATCATTAGGTGCCACTCACAGGTGCATTTTTAAAAAGCAGGCAAATAAGTTTTGTGTTGCACGAGATGGGTGGGAGCTGTGTGGCCGTGCAGCGTTGCAGGCACCCTGTCAGACCTTCACACCGGCACAGTGTTTGGCTGTAAATTGCAGCCTTTGAGTTCCTGCAGAACTAACGGGCAGTGGGAGATCTGCTGTGGTTTTAGAATAAATTAAAATCGCATTGTTGCCATGAAATTATGCACGATGGTTATAATGCTCCCTGGATTATGTGTGCTTTGTGTGTATGTATATATGTATGTAAATATACAATATGTGTAATTTCTCTCAAGTTTCTAAACAAACCTATTTGTCTGATGCAGATGAGGTATAGTAGCACTTGTTGATTCATATCACTACAGCAGCAGCTACCTTCATGAGCCCAGGAACTGAACTTGGGGACTGCCCCAGACCCAGCTCTGTGCACGTGAAGGTGTCTGATGGGAGGCAGATGCTGGCCCTGTGGAGGACGTGGAGAAGACTTTGGCAATCTGGTCCACGGTTTTATCTCCTGCGGGGGGGGCGTGCTGAGTCTTTTCCACCTTCTCCTCCTTTCTTTTGCACTCTGCAAAGCTGCATTCCAGTCGGACCAGGGTAAAATTGGGGTACACTGCAGTGGCTGAGTTCACAAATTGTCATTTTTTTTCAGCAAGATTTCTTCCCTTGGTTTGCCCAGATCTCAGTTTGAGCCTGAAGGACATCTTTTCCCAGGCTTTGAATCAGATCCAGAGGTGGCTCTGTACATTGTCTGTGTATGTGTGTTTTATGCTTTTAAGTATCTGCAAAGTTATGACAGCCTTAGTCTTTTTAGAATATTATTCACTTTGTCTTAAGTGACTTTTTTTACCCGAGCTGTAACTTGAATAAGGATTCTCCCATGCAGCTTTATCCGTGGAAAAACTGGCTGAATTTGCTTAGTTTAGTTTTGAAGAGGCTTTCCCTTTTTCACCTGACTTTCTCAAACATCAATCCCAAGCAACGTGTGTTGGCAGCAGTGCCCCCCCTCCGCCGTCTCTGTGCAATCTCTCTGAAAAAGCGAAGCAGGAGCCTCCCCACACATGACAGTTGTTGCAGACGCATTGCCCCTGTGTGGCAGATGAGAGAATAAACAACACATGGGAGATGCTAAGCGCTGCTCCAATGCTACAGCAGTGAGCACAGGGTAAGAGCCCCTGTAAAACAAAATAGAATTTTTGCCCTAATCTGTTTTAAAGTGCCGTAAAATTGCATTTATTTCAGGCACGTTTCCTTAGCCCTTGTTTTCATTATGTTGTTCTTGAAGATTTAAGTCAGTGTATCTGAGCACAGACCCCATGCAGTTCCTCGGATAATCAGAAAGACACTTATCCTGAAAATTCACTTGAGCTGCTGAATTTCACGAATCGGCTTTTCCTTTTGCATACCAGGGCTTGCTTTGCCTATACCATGGTGGCAGCCTGCAGCTCCTAGCCATAGCTCGTGTTTCGTCCCAAAATACGCTGGGGGCGGCTCTGCAGACCGCTGTGCTGCCTGTGCCCAGAGCCCCCTGCCCAGGCCAGGAGGCGGCTTGGTCCACGACATGCTGTGGTGGCTGTTTTATCCAGGCAGGATAAAACACTCCCCTCCTGTAAATACTTCAGCATGAGCGTGTTACCTTCAGGAAAAGTGCTTTTGTTGCTAAATATCTGACAAAGTTTTAAGAACTTATTATTTTGGGCTCTTAACCCACTCTAGTAGTGACAGTTGGCTAGCAGGGATATTTATTTGTTATTTGCCCATTGCTGTAGACAGCTGTAACAGTTACAATAACTTTGATCTTTTGTTTTCCCCACTTGGAGAAGTCCTCATTACCAAAACATCACCTCTGACCTTCTTTTATATTTTCAGTGTGCGTTTTATTAACTCCTTTTTCATATGGGACATGTGGTGTCTGCCACTTGGTACAAAGGAGACAAAGTTTGCAAAGTTTCTGATGCAAAGAGCAGCAGTGAGGAGGCTGGCTCCTTGCCAACAGTCCATGAAAAAAAAATAACAAAAAAAATGATGGGGAGGCATGAATTAAATCTGTGCGTGTAGAGTCACACTTTCTTTGGGCTCACTGCTGGGACAAGCCTATTGCACTTAATGGTATTCAGCTAGAGAGTGGAGCGCGTCCCTACCCCACCCTGTGCATGCACTTTATGCAGAAATGATAAATTTCAATCGATTGCCTGAGGAATTTCATTTCACAGCCCCTCTTTACTTCCCAGGCTAAGAAACAAGGCATGCGGCCCTTCCCTGCCAGTAACACTGGAGGTTTTGCACTTATTAGACATTTGGTGAAACAGTATGCGACGGTGAAAATTTACTAGATGTTGCAGAAAGAAACAAGGTAAAGTTAAAGCACAGCCTAGAAAAATAAAATGAGTACTGTTTGCATGTACTTTTATTGATTTCTGACAGCCATGTTATTTTCAGGGACAACAGAAGGGAAAAGAATTTCAGTCTTTGAATGGATGAGTGATATACTACCCCCCCCTTTTTAACTACTCTTATATATTTTATTTTTTTTTGTCCTGGTGTGTGCATGTGCAGAAGGGTGTCTACCTAATTGGCCTCGAGAGGGGATTAAACTAAATAAAATCATGGTCCACAGGGGGCCTCTAAATATGGCTTTTTAATTTGAAAATTTTTGTGGGTTCCAGTGTAATTCAAGCTTTTCAAGCTTTATTAGTGCACGGTCGTTTGTGCAGCTTGCAAAGCTCCCATCTCGGCGAGTTTGATACGCCTGCCCCTGCTCGAGCAGAAGACAGAGTGCTCTCTTCAGCTGTGAAACACACTCTGTGACATAACAAAAGCCCTACTGTAAATAAAACACATGTTAATAACAGTGACGGGAGGCGGCAGAAACCGGCAACGCGCATCCAGGCAGCAACGCTGCTTGAAAGTGGTACTAAACAGAGGTAATGACAGTCAGCAAGCATCTCTCGGCTCTGCCTGCGACAGAGGCGCTGGGAGCAGATAGGAGTAAATACCAGCAATTTTTACATGTTCGCTTGTAATAAAAGTCAAAATATGCAGCTTGGTGTAACTAATTGCTGTGGAAGGAGAACGAACCAATAGTGCTCGTTGCTGTGAAACTGTTAATGGAGAACTTATGGAGAGAAAGTCCAAGTTCTCTCGTCCAAATTGGAATGTGAAAGAAATCTGTTGGAAGGTGATGACAGAAATGAAGTAAAACAGTTGTTTCCTGATCCATGTGCCAGATGTGTCACATACTGTGATAAATAAGATCTGCATCTTACACTCCAGAAATTGGGGAATATTACAAGCGTTTATTATAGTGAGGTACAAAAAAATGTACTTGAAATGCTTTGTTTCTCCTGGCACCAAGCAGTGAGAAGTTATTGCACAATGCCTGGAGCTGCTAATTCTTTTGTTTAGGTTCAATCCAACACAGCCTATTAAAAGCTTAAATTCAATTTTATTGTTAAGGTATTTATTAACTGATTATGAAAAGACATTAAAGGGCCCATAATTAAACTACTAAATTGTTCCTTACCTTGACGAAGCCCCCCATTTTCCAAGTCTGACTTCCATAGTATAAAATATCAGGGTTTTAATTTAGAGAAGAATGCTGCTCCCAGGCAAACCCCAGCTTTTGCTGCAGCTCTTGAGTGGATCCCAGGCTGCCTTGCTGCCGCTCGTAAGCCCAGAATATCATGGCAGGAAGCCTAATGCATTGGTGGCATTTCTTGGGAAGACTGCTCTGCAGGTTTGTGGCATGGTGTCACACATTTGCAGAAATAGCTGCGTGTTGATGTTGGATAACCCAGCCTCATTGCTCAGGAAAAAAGTCTCATTGACTTTTGGCCCATACGCTTTGAAAATGTGTGTTGTGAACAGCCTGCTAGCCCTGCCAGACTGAAGGCGCATGCTCCCAGGCAAAGCGGATTCCCAGAGTAAGATGCAGTTCCCAGAGATTTGCTATTGAAATACTCCCCCAAATCCAAAGCCTGGGAAGACAGTGGGAGCTGAGTGACAGGATCTCCCACACCAGGTCAGCATAGGACCTCAAAGAGACTGCTGACCCTCCAAACCAGTGATTTTATACAGGCAATGGCATTGGGGGAGGCATTGTGCCTTCCCCCAGATGACTGATGTTTGGGTGGGGTGGGATGGGAGCATGAGATAACCAGGGGGGATTGAGCCTTTTTGTGTCTTCCCTTTAGAAATTGCTCTGTTCATCAGAAGGGTCACGTGTCCAACCCCTGCACCAAGGTTAATGGGGAGACTGAGTTGCCTACCCAGAGATTTTATGGCTTTCAGCTGGCTCTGGCTGTCTGCATCCTCACAGAGCTCACATGCAGGGCTGTAATACTCGGTGGCCTTTCCCACCAACTTCATCAGGAAGGTTTTACTGTCAGAACAGACAAAAAGTACACATCTGATTACCACAGGTAGAGATGAAAGCTTGACACCCCTGATAAGCAGGATTTGGGTGAACCTCTGCAGTCCCAGGAACCTGATGGTAAACCATCAATTCCCTGAATATGTAAAAAAGAAAACCAATCTCATGGTTGCTATGCCCATGATAACCCAAGGTAGGGTCCCTTTACTGTGGTGCAGTGCCCAGCAGTTCAAGAAGCCTTTCCATAGATATTAGCCTGGCTGGGACATTAGGCCACTGTGGTGTTTGCTCTGCATGCTAGTTCAGAGCTGGGGTGGGTGTCCTGGTTGGCACTGCACCATGCCATGGGGACATTCTGGTCAGGATTCATCTCAGGCCAGAGCCCTAAGCGCCTAAGGTAGGCTGAGGTGAACTGCACCCTCCAAGTGCCTCTGTCTCTGATGATGAAAGGAGCCTAATGCCTCCCGGCATGTAGATGAAGCCCACCCTGGTTACGACTCATATTTTCCAGGATTACTTCAGAGACATTGGCTTGAGACACATTTCAAAAACTGAGATTTACAAAAATGTTGCCTTGGGGAGGTGCCAGTATCCTGTCTTGGAATGTAGAACCTCTAGGTGAGTCCTAGTCAGGAACATTTCCTAAATCACGTTCTCTCCTGCTGCCCAGTTTCCCCACACAGGTGCCCTCAGGGTAGTTTTTAACTTTTGCTGTGTAAGACATCTGTCCAACCCTGAAGATGTAGTATCATCTGCGGTCTTCATCAGTATCCCACCAGCATTTACTCAGCTTTCAGAGGAAAAGACATCTATATCAGTTTTAAAATTCTTGGAAACAACTTTGTTCTTAGGCTACATCTTCACTGCTGGAAGAGTGTTTGCTTACCCTGTGGTAGATATCTTGCTCTAAATCCCCAATTCAGAGCAGCACAGGTGGCTTTTACTTGGAGATAGGTCTTTCGCTCCTCCTGGGATTTACCTTCATTAGTCATATGGAAGTTAAAAACTCTCTTGCCCTCCCCTGCATTGATATTTCCCAGTGAGAGACTGAATTTAGCAATCCCACTGGAAAAACCACCCTTTTTTTTTTTTGGCAGAGAAGCTGCAGCTGTAAGTGTTTATGGGAAATAAAGATATCTGATTAGGGTTTTTTTTTTACACACTAGGCTGCATACCCTCTGGTAACCTTATTATTTGTTATACTGTTGGAGGCTGTGGAAGAATGGAAAGACTGCAGTTCCTCAGCAGCACAGCTAGAGCTGGCCCACCTTCCAAAATACAGAGGTGCTGTTGCTGTTCAAAGATATTTTATTGAAGAAAGTGATACTGCTTTCGACAAAGCCAGACACAGCCTTACAGTACGGGCTAGTTAGGAGCCTCCGCAAAATGTTATTGTCATCCGGAGCCATGTTTACCCTTAAGGGACACATTAGAAAAAACAATGGACAATGGGCCATACTGACAGCTTATGGGAAGAAATAAATGAAGGAAATACAGCTTACTATGCTTTTGTGAAGCTGACATGAAAACAGCAGGCAAAGATCAGTGCATTATGGCTTTGAAAATGGCAAAAATATCGATTGTCCTGGCTTGTCACAGAAAGTGAAAACACCTATCATGCACACTGAGTATATGAAAAAAAAAGGTGACACTTACTGCAGTGACTAGCCAGTGATGGATGTGGAGAATAACGCGTGATGCACGTCGCCTAAGCCAGTGAGTGGATCCCCCTGAGGCAGGGAATATTTTTATGATGCCTCTTTATACAGTGTGGGATTAATTTCTCCTAAATGGAGAGTCCAGAACCTAAGACCTAAAGAAGAGTCCGGTCTAGCCACTTTCCTAAGCTCACAGGCAGCTAAATTCATTATATGCTTCTCTCCTTAGGTTGAAGGATCCTGGAACAATGAATGTTAGTGGCCAGAAGTACCTGTTCTGGGAAGGGGATGTCCATCTGCCCACACACACTCTCCCAGAAGTCTTCTGTGACCCAGAGTTGGTTGGAGAGGAGCCTCAGCTCCACCTGGGGTTGTGGCAAAGCCCAAGCATGGAGATGCGGTGGGGATGAAGGGAGCTGAGGACTCCATCTGCTTCCTGGGATAGGGACCAAAACCTGAAACTAGAATTCACTCATGTCAGGCATCCAAAGGACTGAGTGGACCGGATCCCTCCCAGTGTTACCAGTGACACTGGGATTACGGTCAGCTTCACCGAGAGTATGTGCAAGAGGGGTCATGGGCAACAATTTGGGATTATTTACACCAGTGTAGTTCTCAAAGTTTACGCTGTGGATTTCTTGGTCTAGCACAGATAAGCATTGCCAAAAAAAGTACATTCCTAACTCTGGTTAGATAATCCAAGTGTTGTATTTCATTCTGAATTCACTGTGAAAACAAGATGACTTGGGTTTTAGGCAGTGCCTGTATCTCAACTCCAGGTTTATACAGGAGCCTGGAGCAGCTCGCTCAAGTTGCTGTGTCTTTTTGGTTGTTTTCACTGAAGTCAGATAAATTGGAGCAGCAAACTTCAGAGTCCGGAAAGCTCTTAAGATCTCCCCAGAGACCTGTCCTTCACACGGAGCTGCACATGGCTCAGTAGCCCTACAGCTGGGGCAGTGCCCAGTGTGGCATGGGGGTGGACGTGGGACCCCTGCCAGCCTGAGGAGGACCCGGGGCAGCTTTCCCTTGTAACCCCTGCTGTGCTGAGGAGTGTCAATTCGTATTTCACAGTTTGTACTGCTCTCTGCTCTTTGCATTTAGAAAATAAAAGCTTGTCCTGTCATCGCAAATCCAGCACGGAATATGGTTCGGGTGACCCCCTTGGTGAGAAGAGGGCAGCGCGTGGTGCATGAAAAGCACAGGGTCTCCAGTGCAAACCTGGCCCTGCCATCAGCCCGACTGAAGAAACGTGCGCTCGCAGTTCCCGTCCGTAGGTGTTACTGACTGACAGATAGCGATGGAGGCAGAAAAATGTCGAAGTGTTAGAAAAGTCAATATTATTAAGACCTTGCTCCCCTCGCTTCCCTGTTCCGAGTAGTTCCTTGAGTATGACCAATTACATTCTTTTTTTATGACCAGTCACAAATGCAGTTTTTATTAGCTGGTTTGCTCAGTGATTCAAATGTATAGACTTTATTTCAGTCTCATTTGAGTTGGAGGAAAGCATACAAGGATTTTTGCTGGCTTAAATTAGTGGAACTGCCCCTTTGGCTGAATGACAGGGCCCTCGCCTTGCAGAGCAGAGCTCCAGCCCCGTCTCTGACTTTTGCCTGTAAATTAGTTTGTGAAGTGGTGTTTATTGCTACATTGGGAGGTTAAGACAGCCTAATTGTATGTTTGTACAGGAGAAAACATCACGCCAGAGCCTTAAGCAATTATTCTTTCCATGTCCTTTCACTGTTTAATCTTGACAGTGTTCAGAGGGGAAAGGAGACAATTTGTCTTCACCCTACAGCCAATTAGCAGTAAAAGTGCAGAATGGCTAATGCAATATCCACTGAAGTGCCATCGTCCATTCATCAAGATAAGATCCTGAAATAGCAAGCATCTAGAACCCCTCGTTGGGAATTGTTCTGAGCCCATGCCTTATCGCAGCCAAGGATATCTCCATGATTTATAGCCCAGCACGTGGTTCCAACATGTGACAATGCTCAGCACCTCTTCTCCCACTTTTCCTCTCCAGTGGCCATCTTCTCTTTAAGGAAGAGTTATTCTCTAGAGGATCAGTCTTTTCAACAGGCCATTACTCACTGAAATGTTTTGTCTTTTCTAAACAACTAAGGTGAATCACAGGGAATTGCCTTTCTTTCCCCAGGAGGACATGCCAAATATAAGCCAGACGTGTCCTCTCTGAGTTGGCTAAAAGGTATGGCACAGCAAAGGTAGTCCTTTGGTATGACAGCCACTGTATTAGAAAGAAGAAATCTCTCTTTTGGACCATCTCTCATCTATGGAAGTGGCAAATCTCTTAAAACCATCCAGGTCTTGTGCCCCGCATTTACAGGCAATAAGCCTATAGAGCCACAGTCAGATGCAGGGTAAATGACTGACAACAGTGGAGCTCTGGTCATGCACACATGATCTGTATTTGGTTCTGGATGTCCAGGATTCAGTTTCCTTGAAAGCGCCTGCAGACAGGTTCTCTCAATGTTTTTCTTGTCCACAAAATACTTCTCTTAAAAGCGCTATATGTAAAACCCAGCGGGATCTATCTTCCTTGGGGCCAGCACAATGGGGCCCAAACTATTTTTTACTGAATTCTTCATATATGCAGTAAGAACCCGCTCATGCTCAAATTTTGCTTTTAACTGGCAAGGCAGAAGTTTTCTGGGCTCCTCCCCAAGAGTGATCTAGTCCTGTATGCATTAAGAGGTTAAATTCAGCCCTTGTCTGTTGGTACAGGCAATTGCATTGCACCAGGAATGGGCATGAACCCTAATTTTTATAATAAATGAAGCAAGAGGAGACCTACCCAGAAATGATCGTTAAATCTTTAGTGTGCTGCTTCGTCATCCTGACCCATCTTGGTGGAGTAAATGAAGCGTTCCCTCAAAGATGCTGAGTTTTGATACAGGAAAACTAGGCATTTTCAAAGAGGCTCTATTTGCTGGACGGAATAAAAGGGAGGTGCCAAGAACATTTTAATCAAATGCTCATTATTGAGAGGATCCAAGAAAAAAAGCACTGGCTGCTCTGTTCCCTTCCAAGCCAACAGACCATTTTGAAGGCTTCAGCATCTATCCAGCTATATACACATGCACAAGATGTTCTTACACTTCCAACAAAGGATAAGGTGGAGGAGGACTAGTGGTTAGCAAGACGGGAACAGGACTACATGTGGGACTGGTCTGGGAAACGTGTTAGACTATTCCAAAGCTTCAATTTTGACCTTTCTTCGGGGGGGGGGGGGAAAAAAGAAAGTGCTTTATGTAAAAACCCTCAGATCTTTAGCTTCTCAGAGAAATTGTCTTTTGCCAAATAACACAGTCACTTACTTACATTCCATACGTCTCTGCCAGAGGGTATGTCCCAGGCCTGATGTGCTAGTAAAACGGGGAGTGTAAATCTAGACAGGGTGCTCATGCCAAGCTTAGGGATGTGAGAGGACGGGAGACAGGCTTTAAAAGCTTCGCTGCCTTAAAACACACCTAGGAAGGCGGTTGCGGGTGCTGCATTGTATCTGGAAGCTCTGCTTCCCAGGTACCCCAGGGACAGGGGGGAATGATGTCACAATGACGTCATGCCCTTCCTCAGCTTCCCTAATGTTAATCACAGCAGCATCTGCCACAGGGAAGCATTTCTGCGGGAAAGGTGTCAAAAACATGACACTTTCCAAGCGTAGCCGGCGTGGGGAGTTTCAGGCGGTGGAGCGCTGACGCCGTGTCCCCTGGGGCCTGAACCACTTCTCTTCTAGGTGTCTGACTGTCAAATGTGCTGCAGCGCGTGTTTTTCCTCTCTTTCGTTTACTTTATTGAGGACGGCATCGGTTACAGCTGTTTAAAAAATATCTAAGCAGGTTGTTATGGGAAAGGACAGAAGAAGTTCTTGCTGCACAAACGCAAAACTCAGATGGTTTTCTTTGCAAGGGTGAAGATCATTAGTGGTTTTTTCTTCCTGGGCTGTTTTTGAGGAGGGGAGGCAGCTTTGGTGTGAGAGAACTAGGAGATTGGACAGTTGGGGATTTTGGAGCGCTGACTGCAGCTCTGGCACTGATTCCCGCTGAAACTTAGCTAAAAATTTCAAATTGGAGTCTCTGAAAGGTCGATAATAATAAGTAATAGGGCTGGCCGGAAAACAAGAATTCTGTTTTGTGAAAAATGTTGCGGTTTCAAAATTTGTTTTCATTCCAGCGCAGAAAGAATATGAGATCTTTCTTCCTTTTTTTTTTTTTATTTTTCAAGGGAGAGGGGAGAAAATAAAAAATAGGCAGGTTAAAAAAGAGCCTTAATAGTCTAGTAGGTTAGGGCAATGGTTCAGATGAGGAACTTGACCTGACATCTCCCCCTCCAAGGTGAGATGGGGTATCTTGGCTATCCAAAGTTGGTTTTCCCACAGAGTAATTCTATCCCAGAGATTAAAAATTTTCTTGACAACTTTTTCATTGAAACATTTGTGTTTCTTTAAAATGTTTTAATACTATGACTTTATTTTTTTATTTAGAAAGCGAGTTGGGACATTTCTTGGTCATTTCTAATAACCGCCGATATATATATTTTTATTACTTATAGTAAATGCCAGGTGCAGAGACAGTCCTTCATCTCATAGACTCTACCCAGCTGCTTGCTGAAATTGGGGGAGATACAGAACAGCCACACAGCTGAACATTTGGCCGCTTCCATAGAAGGTTGTTGAAAATTCTGATTGTGTGTTTTGTTCTGCAACTTCAGGCAAACATGTTAGAAATAGAGGTCTCAGCATCTCTGACTTCACCTCTGACACCTCTGAAATGTTGATGATAATACTAAGATCTTTTTCCAGCTGGCAGGGATGTTGAAAAGTTTAATTAATATCAGTACAGCTCTTTGAATATGACAGTCTTAAGTGCGGTTTTGAATACCTCGCCTCGAATACCTTGTATGGCCAAGACACTCGGAGGTGTAATCAAAGATACAGACGTGGTGCAACATATCAGCGTGAGCACTCCAGACAGGCTGTCTAAACTGAACCAGCCCACCGAAGGTCTGCTCAACAGGCTGGCTAATGGCTGTTCTCAGCTTTGGCCATGGCACAGCAACATGAGATCACTTATAAATAATCAGTTTTTGTTTACCCAAATGTTTTATGTGAAAGCTTTGGAGGGTTCTCCTAGGTAAAGTGAGCCAATATGGAGTGCAATGGGGATGAGGTACAGCTGTAGCTACTACTTTGCTTGTTATAGCTAACATCCAGTGCTGAAGTGGTGCTACAGGAGGTGACATTGCAATTGCAGGGAATTCACAGAAGAAACAGACTTCTCTGCAGAGTACTGCAGACATTAGACCTACAGGTGCAGCCTGTGAACTTGTAAAGTCTTTTCAAAATTCAACTGGGGCTTTTCCAAAGCAAAATACAATTTCTGTAGGCAAAATAGATTTAGCATTTATTTTTGCATAGCTGCAAGTCTCCTTAGCTACCACTGAAACCAATTAAATTTAAAAATACAATATTGGACTCTTGGTATATAATAGTTCTGTGCTCACTAGTTCTCAGATTGCCATCTTTTAGCCAAGCAGAAAAAAATTACTCAAGCAAGCCTTTTAATTCCCTTTGCAGCCTTTCCTCATCTGCTTGCATCAAGCCATGGCGACTCTTTTTCAGCTGAGCTGGCTGGAGTGTGATCTTAGGGGCTTTGTGGAGGAATACAGAGAGGAACTGGGGAGTGACTGTTTTCCCCTCTGTGTTGGTGACGTCTCTGGCAAGTCCGATAACATCCAGCAGCAGCAGCAGCAACAGTAAGAACAAACTGTGAGATGCCACCTTGTGTTTTCACAATATAGCAGAGACTCTAGTGAGTTAATCCTTGTAAAACAGCCTCCGAAGAGGCTGAAATGGGTTGAAGTGGGAAGCTGGTGTTAAAACACTCAAATTTGGTTGTCTATAGTAAGGCAGGTAAATATGAGCATCTTCCTTTTTTTTTTTTTCCCATTGAAAAGCAGAGTGTTTTGGCTGAACTGCTTTACTTGTTGATTTCCAGGTTCAGAACGGGTTTGCAGGACACAGGATTTACCTTTTGATCTTTCTCAAGGAGGCTCAACATCTGCTTCCCCTAATGTGAACGTTTCCCCAGATGCTTGGGGACAGGGATTATTTCAGCCCTTTGTTTAGACCTGAGCTCAGAAACACGCGTCTCTCCTTTCCCTGGCTAAGGAAGCAACCATGGGTGAAATTCAGTGAAAAGCCGTCAGTTTAATAACATTTTTTAGACTGTAAATGGGATTATTTTATAATCTAAATGATGCTGGGGAAAAAGTCCATGTCTATCTTCTTCATTGGGAAAGCCCTTGACATTTGATGGGTATTACAGGAAATAAAGACAGGAACAGGAGTAGCTGGACCATGATGCAGGACACACGATCATGCTGTTGAATAAGGGCATTACACAGAATAATACCTTGGCCACAAGCAATAGTTTTTATACTAATACTGTGCTGTACTGGATTCATCCTACTTAGCAGCTGAAGCATTTAGCCTGGGCTGCTGGGTTAGGTTTGAGTGCACATCATAACCGCAAATCTCATACCATCGTCAGCCCAGAAATCTAACAAGGAGATGATTAGAATTTTTTGTCCTGCAAGAAATAAGCCGATGAGCTATGAAAACTCACTACATTTAAGGCAACAAACCCCCAAATAGCTGTGTTAAGGCCTGGAAATACATACTCTTGGTTTCGATGGGTCTGTGTTGCCATATGGAAGCTGAGCGTAAGCAGGAGAATGGGAGGGGGCTACAGGGGATGGGTGGCCTCAGGCAAAGAGCTCTCCCAAAGTTCTTGTGACATTCTTTCTGTCGCTTTCAAAAATATGTTCAGCAATGTCAGACAAATAAATAAATGTATTCATGTGATAATAGAGCTATGCCTTGGGCTGTATCTGAAAGGTATGACGAAGAGTTCAGAGATAAGCAACAAAATTGGTGGCCATCCTTTTCACAAACACAGGGAAGTAACTGAAAGTTCCCTGAAGGGGTTGGGATCTACTGGGGAAGGACACTTGCCTCAGGAAACAAAAGATTTGGCTGCTGCCACAGATCCATTTTCCCAAGATTAAAAATAACACAAGGGAAGGGACCAGTTCTGAAACATCAGGTTTTTTGAATTTGGAGTCAAAAATTGATTCTTTTGGCCCATGTTGGTGAAAACAGTGGAAAGACTAGATTTATTTGAAAGAGAAATTAAAAAAACATGAGCAGTAATAAAAAATAGTACTGACTATGACAGTAGGACAATTTATAATTGGGGGTCAAGTATCCTATTAGTTTGGGGCTATTTCTCTTTAAATAGAAGACCAGTCACAAAGGATTCCTGAGAGATGATATAATCTGAAACTATATTGGAAAAAAGTTTGCTTCTCTCTTAAATTACCAGGGCCTTTTGTATCCTAGTAAAATACTTTATTACTTGATCTGGCTCTAGAGAAACAGTGATTCCATAACAAACCTTTCCCAGGACTTTAATTATTTCCTTTATTATATCCTGAAAAAGGACGAGGTCACTTCTGAAGGCCACAGAAAGGGTATAATATTTTTTTTCCTGGGCAAACAAACAAAAACCAAAGGAATGTTTCTTTATATCGCAATCCTAAATTGAAGTTACGTTGCTAAGTGCTGGGAGTGCAATAGTTCTGTTCCCAGAAACATGTCTCAGAATATATTTGAAAGAATTATCTGATGATCTTCCAGTGAATCCCTTAAAAACCAGCCCTGCCCCAACACAACTGTGAATATTTGTTGCTGCAAATATAAGGAGGGGTTTCAAATGAAAGCCCATGTGGCTTGTGAATCATTTAGGTGCTTCTATAAAGGCCCTGACGTTTGATGTTTCAGTGACGGCCCCAGCTGTGCATCACAGGGCATGTTCATGCTTTCAACGGCCATAAATTTCTGACAGTGCTGGACCAGTTCCCCATATGATGGCCCATTACAGACATTTTTCCTCTGAAATTTGCCTGCTGAGGTGGGAACTCAACACAGAGTAGCCACTGAAAACTAGAAAGATGTGCAAAAGTGTTTGTCACCTTACAGGACAAACAGGCAACACAGGGCCCTCCTGTGTGCAATTCTACTGACAGTTTTTTGTAACAGAAAACTATAGCTTAATTCATGGTTAAATTGCTCATTCTTCCCCCTTCCCTTCCCTTCCCTTCCCTTCCCTTCCCTTCCCTTCCCTTCCCTTCCCTTCCCTTCCCTTCCCTTCCCTTCCCTTCCCTTCCCTTCCTCCCTCCCTTTCTTCCTTCCCTTCCTCCTACCATCCTTTCTTCCTTCCTTCCTTCCCCCCCTATTGTCTTGATAGTGAGCTGAAAAGCACTAGCTTATCTGCAATATATGATTTCCTATATGTGCAGATCATGATTTACCTCTCCAAGAAGAAAAGGAAAAAAGAAAAACCACAAGCCATGCCACAGTCTCATTAAATATATAAAAAATTAACTGTCCTCGTTATGACTAACATCCTACTTCCTCTAGCATTGCCTTATATTTCAGGGCATTCAGAACCTGTCATTTATGGAAATACCCCGAGTGAGTAATATGTGGTCCCTGATTGACTACATGGGAAGAATTCAATCACGGGCTTCTACTGACACAAGGAACCACCAGGGTACAACTTTAGTGTTTATGGACGGCAGGAAAGCTCCCAGATTGAATTATAACTTTGTTATTCAATCTGAGAACATATTCTGTTATTTATAGCGCATAGAAAACTCATATGGACTTTTTTTCAGGTGGAAAATGACAAATCAGAGTAACAAAATAATCACTTCTAATTTCAAATGTAAAATCTGTGAAGTGGATAGGGAGTGGCGGATTAATGTGCACATGACGCAAGGTTATTGGGCTGTGATGGGGAGGCCTGAGGATGGTTGACAGGGAAATCAAAGGGAGAATTTCACTGGAAAGTAAGCACTTTCTGTGGAAGTTATTAGATGCCCAACTATTATAACTAGTCCTAAAACCATAGTAACAAAACTCAAACAGAAAGACAGACTTCACCAACAGCTTCTTCCTCCCAAAACACCTCAGGTGTATCTTTCCTTGCAAGTGTGTTCATGTAACTGTCAGTGGTGGTACTTTTCAGTATCTCCGGTACTTGTTGCTCTGGGAGCATCTGCAAATCTGTTTATGCCAATGGCTCCAGCATTTCAAAGGAAATCCAGCAAAGCGCTGGTCTGGCATGCAGAAGCTCTTACAGACTTCTGACAATATGAACTCAAAGGTATTTTTTTTTCTTTGTTTCTTTCTGGGTGTTTTATGGTGGAAAAAAAAAAGAAGAGGCAAATGGTCATTGTTGGTTATTACTGGTTAGTTGCAAGTACTTCTATAGCCAGCGGTGATTCTTGGTTATTGATTCTCAGGCATGTGAAGCCTCGTTCTTCAGTGGACCAATTTAAACTTGTCTGTGGTGGTTTTGCAATCCCTTTAGCTGATCCTTCTCCCCCACCGTCTTTTCAAGACTTTGAGCCTCATTTCCTATATAGCAGTTAATAAAAACAAACTGGCAAGAAACCCTCTTTCCAAATTTATGAAACTGTTGTCTTGCTGTTATTTCACTTTTTTTCTTTTTTTTCTTTTTTCTTTTTTTTTTTTTTTATTTTTGCCCTAGGTTTAGCTTGCCTGTCAAACTCATTGAGTTCAAACTTTTTTGAATTTTAGAAACCTAAGTTCACACAGTAATTGGAAGAACAGCCCCATAATTTCCAGCTCCAGGGGGAAGCTATCTTGGAACACAACAGCAAAAAGAAACCCTCGGGTGAAAGAAGAAACCTGGTCAAAATAAAATCACAGATCATTGATTGAAAATGTAGATGTGATTATTTCTAATAAGCAATGAAGGAAGACAATTAGAAGAAACTGTGTGCGTTTCTGGAGCCTAGCTGAATAGCCATTTTTAGAGCGATGAAGATTTATAAAAAATCTGGTTTAAAGAAATAAGTGCAAATATTATGGGGCCTTATTCTGGAAGTTATCCTTTAGGCATGTGCTTAATGTTGCATCAGTGGAGTTTAACTAGTGAGTAGAGTGGAAGGGCACCCTGGTGCCTCTGCTTTTATTCCTTCCATGCCACCCTGATGAACTGCATCTTTCTGAACCCCACCAACCTTATCAGTAGGTGGCTTTATTGCTCTGACCAGAGAAGCTGAAAAAAACAAGTGTGGTCCAGTGTTTCCCTTAGCAGAGCCTTGCTGTGAATACTGACGTTATTAACCTGTCAGGCTAACATCAGCGCTCTTCTCTGCGTTTGAAGTGGCTTCTCAGTCATTTCTGCTGCAGGTTACTGGTCTCTTAGGAATAAAATGGGCATAACTGGTTGAACAGAAACTCAGCCGTTCGCAGTAAAAAGCTCTCTCACCCTCCACTGAATTCTCTGCTAGTGCTGTAATCACTGTGAAAAACCCTGAGAACTCACACCTGGCTGGGAGAGGTAGCCAGCACTAAAAACATTCAGGATTTATTTATCACATCTAGCACTTTGGATTCTGCCTAATAGCACCAGCAAGCCGGCGCGGACTTCAGGGAAGTGGTAGAGTTGTCCCACGCTGCTCCTTCTGTGCCAGGAGCAGCCCTGACTCCCCTCCGCCCCGTCCAGCTGTGGGTGTGCAGTGCACACAGCACTGCTCCATCGCTGCCGAGCATCTCCGCTGAGCATCACCACTGAGCACTGACAGCGGCACCCCTGCCTGCGGCAAGAGCCACCTGAAAGGCAAAAAGCTGCAAACACTTTTCCAGGTGTTGCCAAGATAAAGGACTCCCTGCCGCTGGTGCCAGCATAGGAGATGTAGGAATATAAAATGCCCCTTATGTTTGGTGGTTTTGGAGCAGGTGACTTTCGGCATTGCTGACAGTCAGTATTGCCATCACGTCTCATAAGGCAGGAAAGGCAACTTGTCACTGAAGCACTGGCTGGTGCCGCAGGGCCTTTCTGCACTGCCCAGGCTGCTCCAGTGAGACCCCAGGGACCACCTTGCTGCCCCTCTCCTTCACAGCCTCCTGTGTCACCTGCTGCCTGAGGACGTGGTACGGTGAGGGGAAGGGCCGTGTCCCTCCTCGCATCCCATGGGCAAGATGGCCAGGTTCTGAGTCTGGACAGGGTGCCAGCGGGTCGGCGTCTCTGCTCCCGAGCGTGATGTGTGGGCTTGTGCCCATGATGTCTTTAATTTTTTCCCAAGCCAGGCTGTCATTTTTGGGGATACCTTGAGGGAGGTGTTAAGTGTTAAGGCTCACCCCGTATTATCTGTGCTCAGAAAGGCTGGGGATGTTTTATCCCCTGTCATCTCTGCCTTTGCCATAGGCAGCTTCTCGCACCCGGTCCCTGCTCTGCAGCAGGCAGTGACGAGGTGCTTCCCTGCCTGCAGGAAGTTCAGGATATATTTTTGTCTGGCAGAAAGCGGAAACGAAGGCAGTTCTCTTCATCTGCTCTCTTCTGCTCCCTGTTTGCGACTTGCTCCCTGTTTGCGACTTGCTCCCCTGGCAATGGGGCTAGCCATGCTATAACCAAAGTAGCAATAACAATCCAGGTTAAAAAAGCCCAAAACATCTTTTCCAGGAGAAGGTCATTTTTGTTTTCAACCTGGAACGTGCGTGGCCCCTACATGCATACATGCTTCTTCAGGTAAGGGCTGATAAACAGGGCGTAGAAATGAACAGTCACACGTAGACTGGACCAGGAAAAATGTGACTTCACTGCCAAAGGAAGCATATCGTGCATCAGCTTGGCTACCAAAATTAGTCAGTGCAAGTCCTAGCCAGTGTCGTCTCCAGGTCTGACTCAAGCCCAAACAAAGGCAGCAGCCCTGGCTGTCCCTGGTCTGGGCTCTGTTTTCATACCCCTGAAAAATAAATAACATAACACATACTTCCTACGGAAGGTAGCCAAGGACTTGTCCTCACTGCATTGCACAATGTCATATAATCTTCATGTCCAAGGGATGTTATTCCTCTTTTTTTCAATATGTGAAATATATCTAGTATATTCATAGATGGGGGCAACAGTTAGGAAGTGTATTCCTCTTCGTGAACTACCCTGAGATCCAGTCACACCGGCTGTCATATAGAAAGTAAAAGTATGGAAATTCAATCATAAACTCTGAGTTTAATCATTGGCATAATTCCCCTCCTGCTTGGCGGGACCAGGATTTCACCCAAAGCATCGCTAATACCCAATTAATCAGCTGACACAAAGTCAACAAATGAAGAACTTTCCAAGCATGGGAAAGCGAAATGCCATAAGAATAAAACTTTATAGCAGTTGAGCTGTCTGTGGAGCAGAGCAGGAGGGTCGCTGCAACATCCCCGCTGCAATTAGGATCACAACACTGTTCCCTGTGAAAGGAATGGACCTTGCCATGGCTCTTTCATTTCACAGAGCTGTTCCTGGGGATGCAGGAGCTGCTAGCAGGCTTTGCTCCAGGTGTTCCCTCCTATTAAGCTGGTCTTAATCTCTGCTCTCTGTCTTGAGCTAAACAGGCAGCTGCAAACTAGAAGAAGGGAAGTGGTTACGCCAATGCCTATGGGAAAGGCATTGATGTTGCAAGAGGGCTTATCAACAACTTCTATACGTACAAAATTCATGGAGTGGCTGCCTCCCCAGGGGCCGGCAAAATCGAGTTCCCACTTCTGCTGCTTCTGAGACTGACTCTGTGCAGAGATTTCTGCTGATGCAGTAATATCAGTCTGCAGTGTGGCAGTTTTTCGGAAATTTCTATATTGATAGCACCCCGAGTGGAGGCACAGCTTGCAACACCAAAGACAGATGTTGATTTTATAAATGCCTTGTCCAGCATGGACTGCTTTCTTGTTTTGATTCCGCCTTTCAGGTCCAGCATAAGATACAGGGGTGGGGAGATGTTTCTGCATTAATAACTTCTGCAAACTGGGGAGGTTGCAAAGGGGCAGCTACCCTGACAGCGCTAACCGCTGTGTATCTGCTGCCAGTTTACAGACTATCATAAGCTCATAAGTAATACTGGAATGTGAGTACTAGAAAAAGACAGAGGAAAAAATGAGCCGCCTTCTCTCAAGTTTTGAATAATTCTTGCTGCTTTTAAGTCATTTTTTCCCCCGCAGCACAATTTTCCGGGGGCAGTGAAAAACCCTAGCCTAATGTTGAAATGTGCAATATTACATTTTCCCTGGAGCAGCACTGGACATGGCCTTTCCCTTTTCAGATAAGAAGCCAGACCCTTATGGCGAAGAGTCGGAGGAGCTGGGAGCTGCAGGTTCAGCTGCTCAGACGAAGGAGAAGCTGTCGGTGGGCTCCTGACGTGGGGGCTGCCTGCTCTGCCTGCCTGGAAACGTTGCTGCCTTCTACTCATACAGCAGCTCAGATGAGGACAACTGTGTCCCCACACACAGACGGGTGGGAAACCTTTTATGGATGGGGAGAGATTTGCTGACTGGTAGCAGAACGGGGACTGTTCTTAGCTCCGTCCGCTCTTAGCAACAGGCACTTGGATGCCCAGTGGTTTTAACTGCAGGAAATATTGGTACACAGAGACTTCAGGGTCTCCAGGGGGATGGGTGGCAGCCAAGTTCCGTTCAGAGGAAATGAGTTTTGGGCTCAGACCTCCAGGGGCACAGAGGCGGGAGTTGTGTACCTAAGCTATTGTGTGGCTCTGGTCATTCGATGCATTTGCACATAAAAACGTGCCAGAGTCAAGGGTGTTTCATGTCCTAGGGACTGCTAGAGACGTGCCTGTGAATGCTCTGCCCCCACCACAGTCATGGGGGTTTGACTCTGCACTCTCAAAGCCAGTGGGAATGGTGCAGTTCATTCCTATGGCATCAGGGTCAGATCGCAAGAGACTCAGTACCTTTCCTGGTAGTACCCCAAAGTTATCCCAGAGAGATAACCGAGTAGCCACATTTTTGGCACATAGGTCAGAAGATCCAGGACTTCTTCATCCTAAACAAGTATGTCTGCAGACGAATTTGGGCAGAGCGCTGTTACG
Organism: Chroicocephalus ridibundus; assembly: GCF_963924245.1. Classification (NCBI taxonomy): domain Eukaryota; kingdom Metazoa; phylum Chordata; class Aves; order Charadriiformes; family Laridae; genus Chroicocephalus; species Chroicocephalus ridibundus. Next base: position 90,182,235 of record NC_086286.1, read on the forward strand.
ACAATCTTGCTGGCCTCTCACCTGTTGGTAAATCACAAATAACCTGGTAAAAATTGTTTCTGGAGTGGTGAAGTGCAGCGGACGAGGGCACGAATGATTGCTCTGTTTCCTTGCAGAGTAGGTAGCATAGTTTTGCTGGTGCAAGGCTGGACCCCGTGACTGCCAGGTGATGGGCGAAAGGCTGAATGGAGAACTTTGGCAGCCAGATGTCCCTTCACCCACCCCACCCCATCCCACGGAGGGGGTGGGCACAGCTGGAGGGGTAGCAGGGCCATGGCCAATTTGCCCTTATGGTGGTTTGACCGCTTTTCTGTGCCTGTGCCTTCCTCTCCTTTCTGTTTTTCTTATGCCAGGGTATTCATTGTCAATGAAGAAGCACGAATAAATGTTTGAAGGACGCACATCTGCACTAGCACCCATCCCCGCTGCAATTGCACCAGCTCTTGCTTACCCAAAAATGGATGCATTAACTGCAGATTAACAGGGTCAGCTGTATTACACATCGAGTCTGCCAGCTGCCAGGGTTGGGTGCACACAGAGATAAAGAACTGAATGAAGAGATCAACACGTTCGGAAGAGACTCCTGCAGTCCTGCCAAGTTCAACAGACACGGCGTGAGAAGTTTTCCTACCACCAATTGTATGGGGGAAGAATATGGAAAAGTTACGGTGTTAATGCCAAGGAACTTACCTTTGTGGCTTCTGTCTTCTCTGTTCTAACGGACCCTATATAAAGTATTTTTATTGATAAAAAGGTATTAATTTTTTTTAGTTCCACGGTCCTTTAGTCAGAAGCGTACCATATTTGTCCAATTTTGGAGTGTTTTCTCAGGGATGAAATGCTGTCACTCTGGAAGTCAACAGGAGTTCCCAAAAGGGAAACTCTTACTGATTTCGGTAGGGCCAAAGTTTCACTCTATGAACTGTTTGATTTATCCCGCAATACACAAATATTTAAAAATATGTTAGAATTTTATTCTTTGAAATTTGATTAGAACCTGCTAAAGCAGACAGTTCAGTAAAATACTTAATCCATCAAAATAATCTAAAACCATGTGCTTTTCAAATCACCCTGAAAAGGGTCAGATCTGCATATGGTTTCCAATATATTTAGACTGTAAAATGTTTCTTAATTTATGTTCTTTGGCTTGTATCCAGCCTTCAATATTGATGCCATCCTCAAGACAGCCAGTGCTTTGGCTCCGCAAGGATAACTGTGGTCTGAGGTTACAAGCTGGCACAGGTTTGAGTACCCATGCCTACGTTAAGGTGCAGGAAGTTCTAGTTTTACTGACAACAGCTTCGGTTCTATGAGGCAGATTGTACCTTGTGTCCGAATGCAAAATCCTATGTCCATTACTATAAATAACCCTTGAATCTGCTTTAGGTCTATCTTGGGAGACAGGTTCACATTGATTTTATCTATTAAAAGTCTTAGGGCCTGCCTGGGAATGCAGAATTGGCTGGTCTAAAATAGCAGTTCTGCTTGGGCGCTTCCAGCATAATTTAACAATACCAGGATAACTCCCTTGTTCTCCCATAGGATAAAGCTAATTTATAGGATATACCTATTTATCTTGCACGATAAGACTAACTTTGTTAAAAAATAATGAATATTCCACCTGCAAAGGTGGAGTCAATTATTCTGGGTCAGGAACATTTTTATTTTGGAAGAGAGGGTCCACCTGAGGAGTTGGAAACTGCTACGCCAGGCAGCTTCTGGAGGGGAGAGATGGGAAGGGAAGCTGGTGTGATTTTCTGACCCCATCCTGTGTGAGTGCACTAAGTGCAGGTTTCCCTCCTGCCGCTGCCAGAGCCACATGAGTATCTGGCTCTTGGTGAAAGAGGTTGAGCACCGAGGAACTGGCACACCAAACATCTCGCTGTGAGGGCACCAGGTAAGTCGGGTGGTCAGGAAGGCACAGTTACACCCAAATCTCTCATGGCTGGGGTGAGTAAAGCAACTGCCAAGATTTAAGAGGGTTTAAGAGGTTTTGAAGCCTTCACGGATGGAAGACCAACAGTCACTGCTGTCCGCCTGATGGTGTTCTTGACTGTGAATCCTAAGGCACGAGCCCTGAGGGCTGATCAGGGCAATCCTATACCTGCCGGTCAGGACAGTCCTATACCTTCTCTTCAGGAACACTTTTCACTTTCTTCTCCATGTCATTTCCAGTTAAGAAGCTCAGCCTGTTTATGCAGCGTTTTTTGATTATTTTTTTTTTGTGGGACCCATCCCAACTTGTTCTCCAGGTGCATTTGCTGACGATGCTGGGCTCCCTGGCTGCGGTGTGTGAAAGTTTACTCCCCGCAGCACTGAGCCTAGCTCCGTGCTGTTTCACATTCAGCTTATGCTGGTTTAATATCAGCTTGCTCTCCTTTAATATCCTGAAGCTCTGCCCCCGGTGCCCTTCGGGAACCTGTTCCTCAGTACTCCATCTGAACATCTGCATCTGCAAACCTGCCCTCTTGCACAAAACCTAATAACGTGTGAGACAGAGAAGAAAAAGAAGTCCAGAGAAGTTTTTCTGCTTCAATACTGAGAAAGGACCCCCCGCCCCCACAGATGAAGAACTGAGTAAAAATGAGCATTTTTTCCTTTTCTGCTAGATTGAGAGATCAAAAGAATGACTAATTGACCAAACCTGAGTGGGTCTAATTGACTTCAGCCCTAGAGTTATTCGCTGTTCTGCACCTGTTTTGGAGAGGTGATTCAGGGCTTGATCCAAAGCTCTCTATTGACTTTAGTTTTCATCAGGACTCTCAATTCCGACTGAAATGGAGCATTTCTTGCTGCTTTTGTTGAACTTCT